>NW_028294741.1:0-98384 GCF_964341445.2 Mesoplodon mirus
TCAGATTTTCTGCCTAATTATATAAGAAGATTTCTCTAAAAAATAAACATTATTTCAAAGCCTTATTGGCTGTGAAATAAGTTAAGGGTGTTTCAAATGGCTTGTCTGCAAAGAAAGGTGAGATGTAGGGGATCACAGAAAGTCGAGGGGAAAATAGGTCAATATATACATTGCTATATGGTGAACTAAGCCTTAGGCCGGCAACAGTGGAGAGGACCTGACCCTTAGAAACGTACAAGTAAGCTGGAATCTTCAAAAGTTCAAATTTTTATAAGTAAAAAGATTTATTAAAATGAATAACCAAGTGTTTTAATTGACATCAGAAGATGAAAAGAATAAACCCTGAGAACATAGAAAAAAGTTAAATAAAGATATGAGCAGAACTTAATACAACAGAAAACATATAAAATTCAGGTGATTTAGTAAGTCCAAAGAATCTTCTTTGAAAAGATTTAAAAGACACACTTTGATTAAGGAAAACAAAAACATAAGTAAAGAATATACAGAAAGAGTCAGGACACTGTTAGAGCAGAGAATATATGAAATGCCAGTAAATTTGAACATTTCTGTCAAGTGGACCATTTCCTAGCTCCTAAAGTTTACCAAAAGTGACACAAGAGGAAATCATTTAAGGTCATCACGTCTGCCCTTGGCATTCTCGGAACGCCCTGGCCTCAGAATGCAGCCTCTGTAGTCCATGGTAACCTGCGGAGAGGGGGCGGGGCTGAGGGAGGTTGGAACACTGCCCTCACTGAGGGAGTGGGTGTGGCCATCTCTGCTGTGACTGAACAAAGGGCAGGGGAGCAGGGGGCCCAGGGCAGGGCCCTCAGAGCCCGGCAGGCCCAGTGGAGTGTCACAAGCATTTAGGCCCAGGCCAAAGGGCGCTTTCTTTGTCTGCACAGCTGCCCAAACTCTCACCTTTCCACTCAGGCCGCCCTCTTACTTGAAGTGTGTGTGGAACCTGTCCGCGCAGTACACCTCGCTGCACAGCTAAGCATAGGTCTGGGCATCGTAGCTTCCTGCCAGGTGACCGAGGCTCACAGGCAGATGGGTCCCTGGGACACACGCGGAGTGGCTCCTGCCCGGGCCACAGGCCGCCAACCGCCATTGCCCCAGATCGGGGGCCTCAAAGCAGCCCTGTCTGTGTCCCCTGCCTCTACAGGGAGTATTGGACCAACACTTGTAGAAAACGGGGTCCTTGAGGGCCACTCATTGGAGGGACACAAATAAATCTTTGCCGACTTTCTGCTGAAACTTACGAGCGTTCACACCTAAGCCTCTTACAAGGTCAGCTGTTTAGCTAAACATGAGCTCATGATCTAAATTTACACAATAATGAAGAAAGCAGCTATAAGGGGAGACAATCAGCCAAAACAATCAATACCAGAATTAGATTCCCAAGGCCATCCATCAGATGTAGGAATAATCGGGTGCAAGGCAGAAAATATACATAAAACTGGAACTGAAACAAGGCACGAGAATGTTTTCAAAGATTGGTAGGATCTCTAAGACATTTTTAAAGATCATGTCATTGATAAAGCTAAATACACAAAGGTTGTGTAATACAACAGATTAATCATTGAGAAGAGTGAAATTATGCTGTTTTGAAAACTATGGCAGGTCAGATTTTCTGCCTAATTATATAAGAAGATTTCTCTAAAAAATAAACATTATTTCAAAGCCTTATTGGCTGTGAAATAAGTTAAGGGTATTTCAAATGGCTTGTCTGCAAAGAAAGGTGAGATGTAGTGGATCACAGAAAGTCGAGGGGAAAATAGGTCAATATATACATTGCTATATGGTGAACTAAGCCTTAGGCCGGCAACAGTGGAGAGGACCTGACCCTTTGAAACGTACAAGTAAGCTGGAATCTTCAAAAGTTCAAATTTTTATAGGTAAAAAGATTTATTAAAATGAATAACCAAGTGTTTTAATTGACATCAGAAGATGAAAACAATAAACCCTGAGAACATAGAAAAAAGTTAAATAAAGATATGAGCAGAACTTAATACAACAGAAAACGTATAAAATTCAGGTGATTTAGTAAGTCCAAAGAATCTTCTTTGAAAAGATTTAAAAGGCACACTTTGATTAAGGAAAACAAAAACATAAGTAAAGAATATACAGAAAGAGTCAGGACAATGTTGGAGCAGAGAATATATGAAATGCCAGTAAATTTGAACATTTCTGTCAAGTGGACCATTTCCTAGCTCCTAAAGTTTACCAAAACTGACACAAGAGGAAATCATTTAAGGTCATCATGTCTGCCCTTGGCATTCTCGGAACGCCCTGGCCTCAGAATGCAGCCTCTGTAGTCCATGGTAACCTGCGGAGAGGGGGCGGGGCTGAGGGAGGTTGGAACACTGCCCTCACTGAGGGAGTGGGTGTGGCCATCTCTGCTGTGACTGAACAAAGGGCAGGGGAGCAGGGGGCCCAGGGCAGGGCCCTCAGAGCCCGGCAGGCCCAGTGGAGTGTCACAAGCATTTAGGCCCAGGCCAAAGGGCGCTTTCTTTGTCTGCACAGCTGCCCAAACTCTCACCTTTCCACTCAGGCCGCCCTCTTACTTGAAGTGTGTGTGGAACCTGTCCGCGCAGTACACCTCACTGCACAGCTAAGCATAGGTCTGGGCATCGTAGCTTCCTGCCAGGTGACCGAGGCTCACAGGCAGATGCGTCCCTGGGACACACGCGGAGAGGCTCCTGCCCGGGCCACAGGCTGCCCACTGTCGCTGCCCCAGATCGGGGGCGGCAAAGCAGCCCTGTCTGAGTCCCCTGCCTCTAGAGGGAGTATTGGACCAACACTTGTAGAAAACGGGGTCCTTGAGGGCCACTCATTGGAGGGACACAAATAAATCTTTGCCGACTTTCTGCTGAAACTTACGAGCGTTCACACCTAAACCTCTTACAAGGTCAGCTGTTTAGCTAAACATGAGCACATGATCTAAATTTACACAATAATGAAGAAAGCAGCTATAAGGGGAGACAATCAGCCAAAACAATCAATACCAGAATTAGATTCCCAAGGCCATCCATCAGATGTAGGAATAATCGGGTTCAAGGCAGAAAATATACATAAAACTGGAACTGAAACAAGGCACGAGGATGTTTTCAAAGACTGGTAGGATCTCTAAAACTTTTTTAAAGATCATGTCATTGATAAAGCTAAATACACAAAGGTTGTGTAATACAACAGATTAATCATTGAGAAGAGTGAAATTATGCTGTTTTGAAAACTATGGCAGGTCAGATTTTCTGCCTAATTATATAAGAAGATTTCTCTAAAAAATAAACATTATTTCAAAGCCTTATTGGCTGTGAAATAAGTTAAGGGTGTTTCAAATGGCTTGTCTGCAAAGAAAGGTGAGATGTAGGGGATCACAGAAAGTCGAGGGGAAAATAGGTCAATATATACATTGCTATATGGTGAACTAAGCCTTAGGCCGGCAACAGTGGAGAGGACCTGACCCTTAGAAACGTACAAGTAAGCTGGAATCTTCAAAAGTTCAAATTTTTATAAGTAAAAAGATTTATTAAAATGAATAACCAAGTGTTTTAATTGACATCAGAAGATGAAAAGAATAAACCCTGAGAACATAGAAAAAAGTTAAATAAAGATATGAGCAGAACTTAATACAACAGAAAACATATAAAATTCAGGTGATTTAGTAAGTCCAAAGAATCTTCTTTGAAAAGATTTAAAAGACACACTTTGATTAAGGAAAACAAAAACATAAGTAAAGAATATACAGAAAGAGTCAGGACACTGTTAGAGCAGAGAATATATGAAATGCCAGTAAATTTGAACATTTCTGTCAAGTGGACCATTTCCTAGCTCCTAAAGTTTACCAAAAGTGACACAAGAGGAAATCATTTAAGGTCATCACGTCTGCCCTTGGCATTCTCGGAACGCCCTGGCCTCAGAATGCAGCCTCTGTAGTCCATGGTAACCTGCGGAGAGGGGGCGGGGCTGAGGGAGGTTGGAACACTGCCCTCACTGAGGGAGTGGGTGTGGCCATCTCTGCTGTGACTGAACAAAGGGCAGGGGAGCAGGGGGCCCAGGGCAGGGCCCTCAGAGCCCGGCAGGCCCAGTGGAGTGTCACAAGCATTTAGGCCCAGGCCAAAGGGCGCTTTCTTTGTCTGCACAGCTGCCCAAACTCTCACCTTTCCACTCAGGCCGCCCTCTTACTTGAAGTGTGTGTGGAACCTGTCCGCGCAGTACACCTCGCTGCACAGCTAAGCATAGGTCTGGGCATCGTAGCTTCCTGCCAGGTGACCGAGGCTCACAGGCAGATGGGTCCCTGGGACACACGCGGAGTGGCTCCTGCCCGGGCCACAGGCCGCCAACCGCCATTGCCCCAGATCGGGGGCCTCAAAGCAGCCCTGTCTGAGTCCCCTGCCTCTAGAGGGAGTATTGGACCAACACTTGTAGAAAACGGGGTCCTTGAGGGCCACTCATTGGAGGGACACAAATAAATCTTTGCCGACTTTCTGCTGAAACTTACGAGCGTTCACACCTAAGCCTCTTACAAGGTCAGCTGTTTAGCTAAACATGAGCTCATGATCTAAATTTACACAATAATGAAGAAAGCAGCTATAAGGGGAGACAATCAGCCAAAACAATCAATACCAGAATTAGATTCCCAAGGCCATCCATCAGATGTAGGAATAATCGGGTGCAAGGCAGAAAATATACATAAAACTGGAACTGAAACAAGGCACGAGAATGTTTTCAAAGACTGGTAGGATCTCTAAGACATTTTTAAAGATCATGTCATTGATAAAGCTAAATACACAAAGGTTGTGTAATACAACAGATTAATCATTGAGAAGAGTGAAATTATGCTGTTTTGAAAACTATGGCAGGTCAGATTTTCTGCCTAATTATATAAGAAGATTTCTCTAAAAAATAAACATTATTTCAAAGCCTTATTGGCTGTGAAATAAGTTAAGGGTATTTCAAATGGCTTGTCTGCAAAGAAAGGTGAGATGTAGTGGATCACAGAAAGTCGAGGGGAAAATAGGTCAATATATACATTGCTATATGGTGAACTAAGCCTTAGGCCGGCAACAGTGGAGAGGACCTGACCCTTTGAAACGTACAAGTAAGCTGGAATCTTCAAAAGTTCAAATTTTTATAGGTAAAAAGATTTATTAAAATGAATAACCAAGTGTTTTAATTGACATCAGAAGATGAAAACAATAAACCCTGAGAACATAGAAAAAAGTTAAATAAAGATATGAGCAGAACTTAATACAACAGAAAACGTATAAAATTCAGGTGATTTAGTAAGTCCAAAGAATCTTCTTTGAAAAGATTTAAAAGGCACACTTTGATTAAGGAAAACAAAAACATAAGTAAAGAATATACAGAAAGAGTCAGGACAATGTTGGAGCAGAGAATATATGAAATGCCAGTAAATTTGAACATTTCTGTCAAGTGGACCATTTCCTAGCTCCTAAAGTTTACCAAAACTGACACAAGAGGAAATCATTTAAGGTCATCATGTCTGCCCTTGGCATTCTCGGAACGCCCTGGCCTCAGAATGCAGCCTCTGTAGTCCATGGTAACCTGCGGAGAGGGGGCGGGGCTGAGGGAGGTTGGAACACTGCCCTCACTGAGGGAGTGGGTGTGGCCATCTCTGCTGTGACTGAACAAAGGGCAGGGGAGCAGGGGGCCCAGGGCAGGGCCCTCAGAGCCCGGCAGGCCCAGTGGAGTGTCACAAGCATTTAGGCCCAGGCCAAAGGGCGCTTTCTTTGTCTGCACAGCTGCCCAAACTCTCACCTTTCCACTCAGGCCGCCCTCTTACTTGAAGTGTGTGTGGAACCTGTCTGCGCAGTACACCTCGCTGCACAGCTAAGCATAGGTCTGGGCATCGTAGCTTCCTGCCAGGTGACCGAGGCTCACAGGCAGATGGGTCCCTGGGACACACGCGGAGAGGCTCCTGTCCGGGACACAGGCTGCCCACTGCCCCTGCCCCAGATCGGGGGCGGCAAAGCAGCCCTGTCTGAGTCCCCTGCCTCTAGAGGGAGTATTGGACCAACACTTGTAGAAAACGGGGTCCTTGAGGGCCACTCATTGGAGGGACACAAATAAATCTTTCCCGACTTTCTGCTGAAACATACGAGCGTTCACACCTAAACCTCTTACAAGGTCAGCTGTTTAGCTAAACATGAGCTCATGATCTAAATTTACACAATAATGAAGAAAGCAGCTATAAGGGGAGACAATCAGCCAAAACAATCAATACCAGAAATAGATTCCCAAGGCCATCCATCAGATGTAGGAATAATCGGGTGCAAGGCAGAAAATATACATAAAACTGGAACTGAAACAAGGCACGACGATATTTTCAAAGACTGGTAGGATCTCTAAAACATTTTTAAAGGACATGTCATTGATAAAGCTAAATACACAAAGGTTGTGTAATACAACAGATTAATCATTGAGAAGAGTGAAATTATGCTGTTTTGAAAACTATGGCAGGTCAGATTTTCTGCCTAATTATATAAGAAGATTTCTATAAAAAATAAACATTATTTCAAAGCCTTATTGGCTGTGAAATAAGTTAAGGGTATTTCAAATGGCTTGTCTGCAAAGAAAGGTGAGATGTAGTGGATCACAGAAAGTCGAGGGGAAAATAGGTCAATATATACATTGCTATATGGTGAACTAAGCCTTAGGCCGGCAACAGTGGAGAGGACCTGACCCTTAGAAACGTACAAGTAAGCTGGAATCTTCAAAAGTTCAAATTTTTATAAGTAAAAAGATTTATTAAAATGAATAACCAAGTGTTTTAATTGACATCAGAAGATGAAAACAATAAACCCTGAGAACATAGAAAAAAGTTAAATAAAGATAGGAGCAGAACTTAATACAACAGAAAACGTATAAAATTCAGGTGATTTAGTAAGTCCAAAGAATCTTCTTTGAAAAGATTTAAAAGACACACTTTGATTAAGGAAAACAAAAACATAAGTAAAGAATATACAGAAAGAGTCAGGACAATGTTAGAGCAGAGAATATATGAAATGCCAGTAAATTTGAACATTTCTGTCAAGTGGACCATTTCCTAGCTCCTAAAGTTTACCAAAAGTGACACAAGAGGAAATCATTTAAGGTCATCATGTCTGCCCTTGGCATTCTCGGAACGCCCTGGCCTCAGAATGCAGCCTCTGTAGTCCATGGTAAACTGCGGAGAGGGGGCGGGGCTGAGGGAGGTTGGAACACTGCCCTCACTGAGGGAGTGGGTGTGGCCATCTCTGCTCTGACTGAACAAAGGGCAGGGGAGCAGGGGGCGCAGGGCAGGGCCCTCAGAGCCCGGCAGGCCCAGTGGAGTGTCACAAGCATTTAGGCCCAGGCCAAAGGGCGCTTTCTTTGTCTGCACAGCTGCCCAAACTCTCACCTTTCCACTCAGGCCGCCCTCTTACTTGAAGTGTGTGTGGAACCTGTCCGCGCAGTACACCTCGCTGCACAGCTAAGCATAGGTCTGGGCATCGTAGCTTCCTGCCAGGTGACCGAGGCTCACAGGCAGATGGGTCCCTGGGACACACGCGGAGAGGCTCCTGCCCGGGCCACACGCCGCCCACTGCCCCTGCCCCAGATCGGGGTCCGCAAAGCAGCCATGTCGGAGTCCCCTGCCTCTAGAGGGAGTATTGGACCAACACTTGTAGAAAACGGGGTCCTTGAGGGCCACTCATTGGAGGGACACAAATAAATCTTTGCCGACTTTCTGCTGAAACTTACGAGCGTTCACACCTAAACCTCTTACAAGGTCAGCTCTTTAGCTAAACATGAGCTCATGATCTAAATTTACACAATAATGAAGAAAGCAGCTATAAGGGGAGACAATCAGCCAAAACAATCAATACCAGAATTAGATTCCCAAGGCCATCCATCAGATGTAGGAATAATCGGGTGCAAGGCAGAAAATATACATAAAACTGGAACTGAAACAAGGCACGAGGATGTTTTCAAAGACTGGTAGGATCTCTAATACATTTTTAAAGATCATGTCATTGATAAAGCTAAATACACAAAGGTTGTGTAATACAACAGATTAATCATTGAGAAGAGTGAAATTATGCTGTTTTGAAAACTATGGCAGGTCAGATTTTCTGCCTAATTATATAAGAAGATTTCTCTAAAAAATAAACATTATTTCAAAGCCTTATTGGCTGTGAAATAAGTTAAGGGTATTTCAAATGGCTTGTCTGCAAAGAAAGGTGAGATGTAGTGGATCACAGAAAGTCGAGGGGAAAATAGGTCAATATATACATTGCTATATGGTGAACTAAGCCTTAGGCCGGCAACAGTGGAGAGGACCTGACCCTTTGAAACGTACAAGTAAGCTGGAATCTTCAAAAGTTCAAATCTTTATAAGTAAAAAGATTTATTAAAATGAATAACCAAGTGTTTTAATTGACATCAGAAGATGAAAACAATAAACCCTGAGAACATAGAAAAAAGTTAAATAAAGATAGGAGCAGAACTTAATACAACAGAAAACGTATAAAATTCAGGTGATTTAGTAAGTCCAAAGAATCTTCTTTGAAAAGATTTAAAAGACACACTTTGATTAAGGAAAACAAAAACATAAGTAAAGAATATACAGAAAGAGTCAGGACAATGTTAGAGCAGAGAATATATGAAATGCCAGTAAATTTGAACATTTCTGTCAAGTGGACCATTTCCTAGCTCCTAAAGTTTACCAAAACTGACACAAGAGGAAATCATTTAAGGTCATCATGTCTGCCCTTGGCATTCTCGGAACGCCCTGGCCTCAGAATGCAGCCTCTGTAGTCCATGGTAACCTGCGGAGAGGGGGCGGGGCTGAGGGAGGTTGGAACACTGCCCTCACTGAGGGAGTGGGTGTGGCCATCTCTGCTGTGACTGAACAAAGGGCAGGGGAGCAGGGGGCCCAGGGCAGGGCCCTCAGAGCCCGGCAGGCCCAGTGGAGTGTCACAAGCATTTAGGCCCAGGCCAAAGGGCGCTTTCTTTGTCTGCACAGCTGCCCAAACTCTCACCTTTCCACTCAGGCCGCCCTCTTACTTGAAGTGTGTGTGGAACCTGTCCGCGCAGTACACCTCGCTGCACAGCTAAGCATAGGTCTGGGCATCGTAGCTTCCTGCCAGGTGACCGAGGCTCACAGGCAGATGGGTCCCTGGGACACACGTGGAGAGGCTCCTGCCCGGGCCACAGGCTGCCCACTGCCGCTGCCCCAGATCGGGGGTGGCAAAGCAGCCCTGTCTGAGTCCCCTGCCTCTAGAGGGAGTATTGGACCAACACTTGTAGAAAACGGGGTCCTTGAGGGCCACTCATTGGAGGGACACAAATAAATCTTTGCCGACTTTCTGCTGAAACTTACGAGCGTTCACACCTAAACCTCTTACAAGGTCAGCTGTTTAGCTAAACATGAGCTCATGATCTAAATTTACACAATAATGAAGAAAGCAGCTATAAGGGGAGACAATCAGCCAAAACAATCAATACCAGAATTAGATTCCCAAGGCCATCCATCAGATGTAGGAATAATCGGGTGCAAGGCAGAAAATATACATAAAACTGGAACTGAAACAAGGCACGAGGATGTTTTCAAAGACTGGTAGGATCTCTAAAACATTTTTAAAGATCATGTCATTGATAAAGCTAAATACACAAAGGTTGTGTAATACAACAGATTAATCATTGAGAAGAGTGAAATTATGCTGTTTTGAAAACTATGGCAGGTCAGATTTTCTGCCTAATTATATAAGAAGATTTCTCTAAAAAATAAACATTATTTCAAAGCCTTATTGGCTGTGAAATAAGTTAAGGGTGTTTCAAATGGCTTGTCTGCAAAGAAAGGTGAGATGTAGGGGATCACAGAAAGTCGAGGGGAAAATAGGTCAATATATACATTGCTATATGGTGAACTAAGCCTTAGGCCGGCAACAGTGGAGAGGACCTGACCCTTAGAAACGTACAAGTAAGCTGGAATCTTCAAAAGTTCAAATTTTTATAAGTAAAAAGATTTATTAAAATGAATAACCAAGTGTTTTAATTGACATCAGAAGATGAAAAGAATAAACCCTGAGAACATAGAAAAAAGTTAAATAAAGATAGGGGCAGAACTTAATACAACAGAAAACATATAAAATTCAGGTGATTTAGTAAGTCCAAAGAATCTTCTTTGAAAAGATTTAAAAGACACACTTTGATTAAGGAAAACAAAAACATAAGTAAAGAATATACAGAAAGAGTCAGGACACTGTTAGAGCAGAGAATATATGAAATGCCAGTAAATTTGAACATTTCTGTCAAGTGGACCATTTCCTAGCTCCTAAAGTTTACCAAAAGTGACACAAGAGGAAATCTTTTAAGGTCATCATGTCTGCCCTTGGCATTCTCGGAACGGCCTGGCCTCAGAATGCAGCCTCTGTAGTCCATGGTAACCTGCGGAGAGGGGGCGGGGCTGAGGGAGGTTGGAACACTGCCCTCACTGAGGGAGTGGGTGTGGCCATCTCTGCTGTGACTGAACAAAGGGCAGGGGAGCAGGGGGCCCAGGGCAGGGCCCTCAGAGCCCGGCAGGCCCAGTGGAGTGTCACAAGCATTTAGGCCCAGGCCAAAGGGCGCTTTCTTTGTCTGCACAGCTGCCCAAACTCTCACCTTTCCACTCAGGCCGCCCTCTTACTTGAAGTGTGTGTGGAACCTGTCCGCGCAGTACACCTCGCTGCACAGCTAAGCATAGGTCTGGGCATCGTAGCTTCCTGCCAGGTGACCGAGGCTCACAGGCAGATGGGTCCCTGGGACACACGCGGAGTGGCTCCTGCCCGGGCCACAGGCCGCCAACCGCCATTGCCCCAGATCGGGGGCCTCAAAGCAGCCCTGTCTGAGTCCCCTGCCTCTAGAGGGAGTATTGGACCAACACTTGTAGAAAACGGGGTCCTTGAGGGCCACTCATTGGAGGGAAACAAATAAATCTTTGCCGTCTTTCTTCTGAAACTTACGAGCGTTCACACCTAAGCCTCTTACAAGGTCAGCTGTTTAGCTAAACATGAGCTCATGATCTAAATTTACACAATAATGAAGAAAGCAGCTACAAGTGGAGACAATCAGCCAAAACAATCAATACCAGAATTAGATTCCCAAGGCCATCCATCAGATGTAGGAATAATCGGGTGCAAGGCAGAAAATATACATAAACTGGAACTGAAACAAGGCACGAGGATGTTTTCAAAGACTGGTAGGATCTCTAAAACATTTTTAAAGGACATGTCATTGATAAAGCTAAATACACAAAGGTTGTGTAATACAACAGATTAATCATTGAGAAGAGTGAAATTATGCTGTTTTGAAAACTATGGCAGGTCAGATTTTCTGCCTAATTATATAAGAAGATTTCTCTAAAAAATAAACATTATTTCAAAGCCTTATTGGCTGTGAAATAAGTTAAGGGTGTTTCAAATGGCTTGTCTGCAAAGAAAGGTGAGATGTAGGGGATCACAGAAAGTCGAGGGGAAAATAGGTCAATATATACATTGCTATATGGTGAACTAAGCCTTAGGCCGGCAACAGTGGAGAGGACCTGACCCTTAGAAACGTACAAGTAAGCTGGAATCTTCAAAAGTTCAAATTTTTATAAGTAAAAAGATTTATTAAAATGAATAACCAAGTGTTTTAATTGACATCAGAAGATGAAAAGAATAAACCCTGAGAACATAGAAAAAAGTTAAATAAAGATATGAGCAGAACTTAATACAACAGAAAACATATAAAATTCAGGTGATTTAGTAAGTCCAAAGAATCTTCTTTGAAAAGATTTAAAAGACACACTTTGATTAAGGAAAACAAAAACATAAGTAAAGAATATACAGAAAGAGTCAGGGCACTGTTAGAGCAGAGAATATATGAAATGCCAGTAAATTTGAACATTTCTGTCAAGTGGACCATTTCCTAGCTCCTAAAGTTTACCAAAAGTGACACAAGAGGAAATCTTTTAAGGTCATCATGTCTGCCCTTGGCATTCTCGGAACGCCCTGGCCTCAGAATGCAGCCTCTGTAGTCCATGGTAACCTGCGGAGAGGGGGCGGGGCTGAGGGAGGTTGGAACACTGCCCTCACTGAGGGAGTGGGTGTGGCCATCTCTGCTGTGACTGAACAAAGGGCAGGGGAGCAGGGGGCCCAGGGCAGGGCCCTCAGAGCCCGGCAGGACCAGTGGAGTGTCACAAGCATTTAGGCCCAGGCCAAAGGGCGCTTTCTTTGTCTGCACAGCTGCCCAAACTCTCACCTTTCCACTCAGGCCGCCCTCTTACTTGAAGTGTGTGTGGAACCTGTCCGCGCAGTACACCTCGCTGCACAGCTAAGCATAGGTCTGGGCATCGTAGCTTCCTGCCAGGTGACCGAGGCTCACAGGCAGATGGGTCCCTGGGACACACGCGGAGTGGCTCCTGCCCGGGCCACAGGCCGCCAACCGCCATTGCCCCAGATCGGGGGCCTCAAAGCAGCCCTGTCTGAGTCCCCTGCCTCTAGAGGGAGTATTGGACCAACACTTGTAGAAAACGGGGTCCTTGAGGGCCACTCATTGGAGGGAAACAAATAAATCTTTGCCGTCTTTCTTCTGAAACTTACGAGCGTTCACACCTAAGCCTCTTACAAGGTCAGCTGTTTAGCTAAACATGAGCTCATGATCTAAATTTACACAATAATGAAGAAAGCAGCTACAAGTGGAGACAATCAGCCAAAACAATCAATACCAGAATTAGATTCCCAAGGCCATCCATCAGATGTAGGAATAATCGGGTGCAAGGCAGAAAATATACATAAACTGGAACTGAAACAAGGCACGAGGATGTTTTCAAAGACTGGTAGGATCTCTAAAACATTTTTAAAGGACATGTCATTGATAAACCTAAATACACAAAGGTTGTGTAATACAACAGATTAATCATTGAGAAGAGTGAAATTATGCTGTTTTGAAAACTATGGCAGGTCAGATTTTCTGCCTAATTATATAAGAAGATTTCTCTAAAAAATAAACATTATTTCAAAGCCTTATTGGCTGTGAAATAAGTTAAGGGTATTTCAAATGGCTTGTCTGCAAAGAAAGGTGAGATGTAGTGGATCACAGAAAGTCGAGGGGAAAATAGGTCAATATATACATTGCTATATGGTGAACTAAGCCTTAGGCCGGCAACAGTGGAGAGGACCTGACCCTTTGAAATGTACAAGTAAGCTGGAATCTTCAAAAGTTCAAATTTTTATAAGTAAAAAGATTTATTAAAATGAATAACCAAGTGTTTTAATTGACATCAGAAGATGAAAACAATAAACCCTGAGAACATAGAAAAAAGTTAAATAAAGATAGGAGCAGAACTTAATACAACAGAAAACGTATAAAATTCAGGTGATTTAGTAAGTCCAAAGAATCTTCTTTGAAAAGATTTAAAAGACACACTTTGATTAAGGAAAACAAAAACATAAGTAAAGAATATACAGAAAGAGTCAGGACAATGTTAGAGCAGAGAATATATGAAATGCCAGTAAATTTGAACATTTCTGTCAAGTGGACCATTTCCTAGCTCCTAAAGTTTACCAAAACTGACACAAGAGGAAATCATTTAAGGTCATCATGTCTGCCCTTGGCATTCTCGGAACGCCCTGGCCTCAGAATGCAGCCTCTGTAGTCCATGGTAACCTGCGGAGAGGGGGCGGGGCTGAGGGAGGTTGGAACACTGCCCTCACTGAGGGAGTGGGTGTGGCCATCTCTGCTGTGACTGAACAAAGGGCAGGGGAGCAGGGTCCCAGGGCAGGGCCCTCAGAGCCCGGCAGGCCCAGTGGAGTGTCACAAGCATTTAGGCCCAGGCCAAAGGGCGCTTTCTTTGTCTGCACAGCTGCCCAAACTCTCACCTTTCCACTCAGGCCGCCCTCTTACTTGAAGTGTGTGTGGAACCTGTCCGCGCAGTACACCTCGCTGCACAGCTAAGCATAGGTCTGGGCATCGTAGCTTCCTGCCAGGTGACCGAGGCTCACAGGCAGATGGGTCCCTGGGACACATGCGGAGAGGCTCCTGCCCGGGCCACACGCCGCCCACTGCCCCTGCCCCAGATCGGGGGCCGCAAAGCAGCCCTGTCGGAGTCCCCTGCCTCTAGAGGGAGTATTGGACCAACACTTGTAGAAAACGGGGTCCTTGAGGGCCACTCATTGGAGGGACACAAATAAATCTTTGCCGACTTTCTGCTGAAACTTACGAGCGTTCACACCTAAGCCTCTTACAAGGTCAGCTGTTTAGCTAAACATGAGGTCATGATCTAAATTTACACAATAATGAAGAAAGCAGCTATAAGGGGAGACAATCAGCCAAAACAATCAATACCAGAATTAGATTCCCAAGGCCATCCATCAGATGTAGGAATAATCGGGTGCAAGGCAGAAAATATACATAAAACTGGAACTGAAACAAGGCACGAGGATGTTTTCAAAGACTGGTAGGATCTCTAAGACATTTTTAAAGATCATGTCATTGATAAAGCTAAATACACAAAGGTTGTGTAATACAACAGATTAATCATTGAGAAGAGTGAAATTATGCTGTTTTGAAAACTATGGCAGGTCAGATTTTCTGCCTAATTATATAAGAAGATTTCTCTAAAAAATAAACATTATTTCAAAGCCTTATTGGCTGTGAAATAAGTTAAGGGTATTTCAAATGGCTTGTCTGCAAAGAAAGGTGAGATGTAGTGGATCACAGAAAGTCGAGGGGAAAGTAGGTCAATATATACATTGCTATATGGTGAACTAAGCCTTAGGCCGGCTACAGTGGAGAGGACCTGACCCTTTGAAACGTACAAGTAAGCTGGAATCTTCAAAAGTTCAAATTTTTATAGGTAAAAAGATTTATTAAAATGAATAACCAAGTGTTTTAATTGACATCAGAAGATGAAAACAATAAACCCTGAGAACATAGAAAAAAGTTAAATAAAGATATGAGCAGAACTTAATACAACAGAAAACGTATAAAATTCAGGTGATTTAGTAAGTCCAAAGAATCTTCTTTGAAAAGATTTAAAAGACACACTTTGATTAAGGAAAACAAAAACATAAGTAAAGAATATACAGAAAGAGTCAGGACAATGTTAGAGCAGAGAATATATGAAATGCCAGTAAATTTGAACATTTCTGTCAAGTGGACCATTTCCTAGCTCCTAAAGTTTACCAAAACTGACACAAGAGGAAATCATTTAAGGTCATCATGTCTGCCCTTGGCATTCTCGGAACGCCCTGGCCTCAGAATGCAGCCTCTGTAGTCCATGGTAACCTGCGGAGAGGGGGCGGGGCTGAGGGAGGTTGGAACACTGCCCTCACTGAGGGAGTGGGTGTGGCCATCTCTGCTGTGACTGAACAAAGGGCAGGGGAGCAGGGGGCCCAGGGCAGGGCCCTCAGAGCCCGGCAGGCCCAGTGGAGTGTCACAAGCATTTAGGCCCAGGCCAAAGGGCGCTTTCTTTGTCTGCACAGCTGCCCAAACTCTCACCTTTCCACTCAGGCCGCCCTCTTACTTGAAGTGTGTGTGGAACCTGTCCGCGCAGTACACCTCGCTGCACAGCTAAGCATAGGTCTGGGCATCGTAGCTTCCTGCCAGGTGACCGAGGCTCACAGGCAGATGGGTCCCTGGGACACACGCGGAGAGGCTCCTGCCCGGGCCACTGGCTGCCCACTGCCCCTGCCCCAGATCGGGGGCGGCAAAGCAGCCCTATCTGAGTCCCCTGCCTCTAGAGGGAGTATTGGACCAACACTTGTAGAAAACGGGGTCCTTGAGGGCCACTCATTGGAGGGACACAAATAAATCTTTGCCGACTTTCTGCTGAAACTTACGAGCGTTCACACCTAAACCTCTTATAAGGTCAGCTGTTTAGCTAAACATGAGCTCATGATCTAAATTTACACAATAATGAAGAAAGCAGCTATAAGGGGAGACAATCAGCCAAAACAATCAATACCAGAATTAGATTCCCAAGGCCATCCATCAGATGTAGGAATAATCGGGTGCAAGGCAGAAAATATACATAAAACTGGAACTGAAACAAGGCACGAGGATGTTTTCAAAGACTGGTAGGATCTCTAAAACATTTTTAAAGATCATGTCATTGATAAAGCTAAATACACAAAGGTTGTGTAATAAAACAGATTAATCATTGAGAAGAGTGAAATTATGCTGTTTTGAAAACTATGGCAGGTCAGATTTTCTGCCTAATTATATAAGAAGATTTCTCTAAAAAATAAACATTATTTCAAAGCCTTATTGGCTGTGAAATAAGTTAAGGGTGTTTCAAATGGCTTGTCTGCAAAGAAAGGTGAGATGTAGGGGATCACAGAAAGTCGAGGGGAAAATAGGTCAATATATACATTGCTATATGATGAACTAAGCCTTAGGCCGGCAACAGTGGAGAGGACCTGACCCTTAGAAACGTACAAGTAAGCTGGAATCTTCAAAAGTTCAAATTTTTATAAGTAAAAAGATTTATTAAAATGAATAACCAAGTGTTTTAATTGACATCAGAAGATGAAAAGAATAAACCCTGAGAACATAGAAAAAAGATAAATAAAGATATGAGCAGAACTTAATACAACAGAAAACGTATAAAATTCAGGTGATTTAGTAAGTCCAAAGAATCTTCTTTGAAAAGATTTAAAAGACACACTTTGATTAAGGAAAACAAAAACATAAGTAAAGAATATACAGAAAGAGTCAGGACAATGTTAGAGCAGAGAATATATTAAATGCCAGTAAATTTGAACATTTCTGTCAAGTGGACCATTTCCTAGCTCCTAAAGTTTACCAAAAGTGACACAAGAGGAAATCAATTAAGGTCATCATGTCTGCCCTTGGCATTCTCGGAACGCCCTGGCCTCAGAATGCAGCCTCTGTAGTCCATGGTAACCTGCGGAGAGGGGGCGGGGCTGAGGGAGGTTGGAACACTGCCCTCACTGAGGGAGTGGGTGTGGCCATCTCTGCTGTGACTGAACAAAGGGCAGGGGAGCAGGGGGCCCAGGGCAGGGCCCTCAGAGCCCGGCAGGCCCAGTGGAGTGTCACAAGCATTTAGGCCCAGGCCAAAGGGCGCTTTCTTTGTCTGCACAGCTGCCCAAACTCTCACCTTTCCACTCAGGCCGCCCTCTTACTTGAAGTGTGTGTGGAACCTGTCCACGCAGTACACCTCGCTGCACAGCTAAGCATAGGTCTGGGCATCGTAGCTTCCTGCCAGGTGACCGAGGCTCACAGGCAGATGGGTCCCTGGGACACACGCGGAGTGGCTCCTGCCCGGGCCACAGGCCGCCAACCGCCATTGCCCCAGATCGGGGGCCTCAAAGCAGCCCTGTCTGAGTCCCCTGCCTCTAGAGGGAGTATTGGACCAACACTTGTAGAAAACGGGGTCCTTGAGGGCCACTCATTGGAGGGACACAAATAAATCTTTGCCGTCTTTCTTCTGAAACTTACGAGCGTTCACACCTAAGCCTCTTACAAGGTCAGCTGTTTAGCTAAACATGAGCTCATGATCTAAATTTACACAATAATGAAGAAAGCAGCTACAAGGGGAGACAATCACCCAAAACAATCAATACCAGAATTAGATTCCCAAGGCCATCCATCAGATGTAGGAATAATCGGGTGCAAGGCAGAAAATATACATAAACTGGAGCTGAAACAAGGCATGAGGATGTATTCAAAGACTGGTAGGATCTCTAAAACATTTTTAAAGGACATGTCATTGCTAAAGCTAAATACACCAAGGTTGTGTAATACAACAGATTAATCATTGAGAAGAGTGAAGTTAAGCTGTTTTGAAAACTATGGCAGGTCAGATTTTCTGCCTAATTATATAAGAAGATTTCCCTAAAAAATACACATTATTTCAAAGCCTTATTGGCTGTGAAATAAGTTAAGGGTGTTTCAAATGGCTTGTCTGCAAAGAAAGGTGAGATGTAGGGGATCACGGAAAGTCGAGGGGAAAATAGGTCAATATATACATTGCTATATGGTGAACTAAGCCTTAGGCCGGCAACAATGGAGAGGACCTGACCCTTAGAAACGTACAAGTAAGCTGGAATCTTCAAAAGTTCAAATCTTTATAAGTAAAAAGATTTATTAAAATGAATAACCAAGTGTTTTAATTGACATCAGAAGATGAAAACAATAAACCCTGAGAACATAGAAAAAAGTTAAATAAAGATAGGAGCAGAACTTAATACAACAGAAAACGTATAAAATTCAGGTGATTTAGTAAGTCCAAAGAATCTTCTTTGAAAAGATTTAAAAGACACACTTTGATTAAGGAAAACAAAAACATAAGTAAAGAATATACAGAAAGAGTCAGGACAATGTTAGAGCAGAGAATATATGAAATGCCAGTAAATTTGAACATTTCTGTCAAGTGGACCATTTCCTAGCTCCTAAAGTTTACCAAAACTGACACAAGAGGAAATCATTTAAGGTCATCATGTCTGCCCTTGGCATTCTCGGAACGCCCTGGCCTCAGAATGCAGCCTCTGTAGTCCATGGTAACCTGCGGAGAGGGGGCGGGGCTGAGGGATGTTGGAACACTGCCCTCACTGAGGGAGTGGGTGTGGCCATCTCTGCTGTGACTGAACAAAGGGCAGGGGAGCAGGGGGCCCAGGGCAGGGCCCTCAGAGCCCGGCAGGCCCAGTGGAGTGTCACAAGCATTTAGGCCCAGGCCAAAGGGCGCTTTCTTTGTCTGCACAGCTGCCCAAACCCTCACCTTTCCACTCAGGCCGCCCTCTTACTTGAAGTGTGTGTGGAACCTGTCCGCGCAGTACACCTCGCTGCACAGCTAAGCATAGGTCTGGGTATCGTAGCTTCCTGCCAGGTGACCGAGGCTCACAGGCAGATGGGTCCCTGGGACACACGCGGAGAGGCTCCTGCCCGGGCCACACGCCGCCCACTGCCCCTGCCCCAGATCGGGGGCCGCAATGCAGCCCTGTCTGACTCCCCTGCCTCTAGAGGGAGTATTGGACCAACACTTGTAGAATACGTGGTCCTTGAGGGCCACTCATTGGAGGGACACAAATAAATCTTTGCCGACTTTCTGCTGAAACTTACGAGCGTTCACACCTAAGCCTCTTATAAGGTCAGCTGTTTAGCTAAACATGAGCTCATGATCTAAATTTACACAATAATGAAGAAAGCAGCTACAAGGGGAGACAA
The DNA here is from genome assembly GCF_964341445.2 of Mesoplodon mirus. Taxonomy (NCBI): domain Eukaryota; kingdom Metazoa; phylum Chordata; class Mammalia; order Artiodactyla; family Ziphiidae; genus Mesoplodon; species Mesoplodon mirus. The sequence goes on from NW_028294741.1 coordinate 19,192, forward strand.
TCAGCCAAAACAATCAATACCAGAATTAGATTCCCAAGGCCATCCATCAGATGTAGGAATAATCGCGTGCAAGGCAGAAAATATACATAAAACTGGAACTGAAACAAGGCACGAGGATGTTTTCAAAGACTGGTAGGATCTCTAAGACATTTTTAAAGATCATGTCATTGATAAAGCTAAATACACAAAGGTTGTGTAATACAACAGATTAATCATTGAGAAGAGTGAAATTATGCTGTTTTGAAAACTATGGCAGGTCAGATTTTCTGCCTAATTATATAAGAAGATTTCCCTAAAAAATACACATTATTTCAAAGCCTTATTGGCTGTGAAATAAGTTAAGGGTGTTTCAAATGGCTTGTCTGCAAAGAAAGGTGAGATGTAGGGGATCACGGAAAGTCGAGGGGAAAATAGGTCAATATATACATTGCTATATGGTGAACTAAGCCTTAGGCCGGCAACAATGGAGAGGACCTGACCCTTAGAAACGTACAAGTAAGCTGGAATCTTCAAAAGTTCAAATCTTTATAAGTAAAAAGATTTATTAAAATGAATAACCAAGTGTTTTAATTGACATCAGAAGATGAAAACAATAAACCCTGAGAACATAGAAAAAAGTTAAATAAAGATAGGAGCAGAACTTAATACAACAGAAAACGTATAAAATTCAGGTGATTTAGTAAGTCCAAAGAATCTTCTTTGAAAAGATTTAAAAGACACAGTTTGATTAAGGAAAACAAAAACATAAGTAAAGAATATACAGAAAGAGTCAGGACAATGTTAGAGCAGAGAATATATGAAATGCCAGTAAATTTGAACATTTCTGTCAAGTGGACCATTTCCTAGCTCCTAAAGTTTACCAAAACTGACACAAGAGGAAATCATTTAAGGTCATCATGTCTGCCCTTAGCATTCTCGGAACGCCCTGGCCTCAGAATGCAGCCTCTGTAGTCCATGGTAACCTGCGGAGAGGGGGCGGGGCTGAGGGAGGTTGGAACACTGCCCTCACTGAGGGAGTGGGTGTGGCCATCTCTGCTGTGACTGAACAAAGGGCAGGGGAGCAGGGGGCCCAGGGCAGGGCCCTCAGAGCCCGGCAGGCCCAGTGGAGTCTCACAAGCATTTAGGCCCAGGCCAAAGGGCGCTTTCTTTGTCTGCACAGCTGCCGAAACCCTCACCTTTCCACTCAGGCCGCCCTCTTACTTGAAGTGTGTGTGGAACCTGTCCGCGCAGTACACCTCGCTGCACAGCTAAGCATAGGTCTGGGTATCGTAGCTTCCTGCCAGGTGACCGAGGCTCACAGGCAGATGGGTCCCTGGGACACACGCGGAGAGGCTCCTGCCCGGGCCACACGCCGCCCACTGCCCCTGCCCCAGATCGGGGGCCGCAATGCAGCCCTGTCTGACTCCCCTGCCTCTAGAGGGAGTATTGGACCAACACTTGTAGAATACGTGGTCCTTGAGGGCCACTCATTGGAGGGACACAAATAAATCTTTGCCGACTTTCTGCTGAAACTTACGAGCGTTCACACCTAAGCCTCTTATAAGGTCAGCTGTTTAGCTAAACATGAGCTCATGATCTAAATTTACACAATAATGAAGAAAGCAGCTACAAGGGGAGACAATCAGCCAAAACAATCAATACCAGAATTAGATTCCCAAGGCCATCCATCAGATGTAGGAATAATCGCGTGCAAGGCAGAAAATATACATAAAACTGGAACTGAAACAAGGCACGAGGATGTTTTCAAAGACTGGTAGGATCTCTAAGACATTTTTAAAGATCATGTCATTGATAAAGCTAAATACACAAAGGTTGTGTAATACAACAGATTAATCATTGAGAAGAGTGAAATTATGCTGTTTTGAAAACTATGGCAGGTCAGATTTTCTGCCTAATTATATAAGAAGATTTCTCTAAAAAATAAACATTATTTCAAAGCCTTATTGGCTGTGAAATAAGTTAAGGGTATTTCAAATGGCTTGTCTGCAAAGAAAGGTGAGATGTAGTGGATCACAGAAAGTCGAGGGGAAAATAGGTCAATATATACATTGCTATATGGTGAACTAAGCCTTAGGCCGGCAACAGTGGAGAGGACCTGACCCTTTGAAAGGTACAAGTAAGCTGGAATCTTCAAAAGTTCAAATTTTTATAGGTAAAAAGATTTATTAAAATGAATAACCAAGTGTTTTAATTGACATCAGAAGATGAAAACAATAAACCCTGAGAACATAGAAAAAAGTTAAATAAAGATATGAGCAGAACTTAATACAACAGAAAACGTATAAAATTCAGGTGATTTAGTAAGTCCAAAGAATCTTCTTTGAAAAGATTTAAAAGACACACTTTGATTAAGGAAAACAAAAACATAAGTAAAGAATATACAGAAAGAGTCAGGACAATGTTAGAGCAGAGAATATATGAAATGCCAGTAAATTTGTACATTTCTGTCAAGTGGACCATTTCCTAGCTCCTAAAGTTTACCAAAACTGACACAAGAGGAAATCATTTAAGGTCATCATGTCTGCCCTTGGCATTCTCGGAACGCCCTGGCCTCAGAATGCAGCCTCTGTAGTCCATGGTAACCTGCGGAGAGGGGGCGGGGCTGAGGGAGGTTGGAACACTGCCCTCACTGAGGGAGTGGGTGTGGCCATCTCTGCTGTGACTGAACAAAGGGCAGGGGAGCAGGGGGCCCAGGGCAGGGCCCTCAGAGCCCGGCAGGCCCAGTGGAGTGTCACAAGCATTTAGGCCCAGGCCAAAGGGCGCTTTCTTTGTCTGCACAGCTGCCCAAACTCTCACCTTTCCACTCAGGCCGCCCTCTTACTTGAAGTGTGTGTGGAACCTGTCCGCGCAGTACACCTCGCTGCACAGCTAAGCATAGGTCTGGGCATCGTAGCTTCCTGCCAGGTGACCGAGGCTCACAGGCAGATGGGTCCCTGGGACACACGCGGAGAGGCTCCTGCCCGGGCCACAGGCTGCCCACTGCCCCTACCCCAGATCGGGGGCCGCAAAGCAGCCCTGTCTGAGTCCCCTGCCTCTAGAGGGAGTATTGGACCAACACTTGTAGAAAACGGGGTCCTTGAGGGCCACTCATTGGAGGGACACAAGTAAATCTTTGCCGACTTTCTGCTGAAACTTACGAGCGTTCACACCTAAACCTCTTACAAGGTCAGCTGTTTAGCTAAACATGAGCTCATGATCTAAATTTACACAATAATGAAGAAAGCAGCTATAAGGGGAGACAATCAGCCAAAACAATCAATACCAGAATTAGATTCCCAAGGCCATCCATCAGATGTAGGAATAATCGGGTGCAAGGAGGAAAATATACATAAAACTGGAACTGAAACAAGGCACGAGGATGTTTTCAAAGACTGGTAGGATCTCTAAAACATTTTTAAAGATCATGTCATTGATAAAGCTAAATACACAAAGGTTGTGTAATACAACAGATTAATCATTGAGAAGAGTGAAATTATGCTGTTTTGAAAACTATGGCAGGTCAGATTTTCTGCCTAATTATATAAGAAGATTTCTCTAAAAAATAAACATTATTTCAAAGCCTTATTGGCTGTGAAATAAGTTAAGGGTGTTTCAAATGGCTTGTCTGCAAAGAAAGGTGAGATGTAGGGGATCACAGAAAGTCGAGGGGAAAATAGGTCAATATATACATTGCTATATGGTGAACTAAGCCTTAGGCCGGCAACAGTGGAGAGGACCTGACCCTTAGAAACGTACAAGTAAGCTGGCATCTTCAAAAGTTCAAATTTTTATAAGAAAAATGATTTATTAAAATGAATAACCAAGTGTTTTAATTGACATCAGAAGATGAAAAGAATAAACCCTGAGAACATAGAAAAAATTTAAATAAAGATATGAGCAGAACTTAATACAACAGAAAACGTATAAAATTCAGGTGATTTAGTAAGTCCAAAGAATCTTCTTTGAAAAGATTTAAAAGACACACTTTGATTAAGGAAAACAAAAACATAAGTAAAGAATATACAGAAAGAGTCAGGACAATGTTAGAGCAGAGAATATATTAAATGCCAGTAAATTTGAACATTTCTGTCAAGTGGACCATTTCCTAGCTCCTAAAGTTTACCAAAAGTGACACAAGAGGAAATCAATTAAGGTCATCATGTCTGCCCTTGGCATTCTCGGAACGCCCTGGCCTCAGAATGCAGCCTCTGTAGTCCATGGTAACCTGCGGAGAGGGGGCGGGGCTGAGGGAGGTTGGAACACTGCCCTCACTGAGGGAGTGGGTGTGGCCATCTCTGCTGTGACTGAACAAAGGGCAGGGGAGCAGGGGGCCCAGGGCAGGGCCCTCAGAGCCCGGCAGGCCCAGTGGAGTGTCACAAGCATTTAGGCCCAGGCCAAAGGGCGCTTTCTTTGTCTGCACAGCTGCCCAAACTCTCACCTTTCCACTCAGGCCGCCCTCTTACTTGAAGTGTGTGTGGAACCTGTCCGCGCAGTACACCTCGCTGCACAGCTAAGCATAGGTCTGGGCATCGTAGCTTCCTGCCAGGTGACCGAGGCTCACAGGCAGATGGGTCCCTGGGACACACGCGGAGTGGCTCCTGCCCGGGCCACAGGCCGCCAACCGCCATTGCCCCAGATCGGGGGCCTCAAAGCAGCCCTGTCTGAGTCCCCTGCCTCTAGAGGGAGTATTGGACCAACACTTGTAGAAAACGGGGTCCTTGAGGGCCACTCATTGGAGGGAAACAAATAAATCTTTGCCGTCTTTCTTCTGAAACTTACGAGCGTTCACACCTAAGCCTCTTACAAGGTCAGCTGTTTAGCTAAACATGAGCTCATGATCTAAATTTACACAATAATGAAGAAAGCAGCTACAAGGGGAGAAAATCAGCCAAAACAATCAATACCAGAATTAGATTCCCAAGGCCATCCATCAGATGTAGGAATAATCGGGTGCAAGGCAGAAAATATACATAAACTGGAACTGAAACAAGGCACGAGGATGTTTTCAAAGACTGGTAGGATCTCTAAAACATTTTTAAAGGACATGTCATTGATAAAGCTAAATACACAAAGGTTGTGTAATACAACAGATTAATCATTGAGAAGAGTGAAATTATGCTGTTTTGAAAACTATGGCAGGTCAGATTTTCTGCCTAATTATATAAGAAGATTTCTCTAAAAAATACACATTATTTCAAAGCCTTATTGGCTGTGAAATAAGTTAAGGGTATTTCAAATGGCTTGTCTGCAAAGAAAGGTGAGATGTAGTGGATCACAGAAAGTCGAGGGGAAAATAGGTCAATATATTCATTGCTATATGGTGAACTAAGCCTTAGGCCGGCAACAGTGGAGAGAACCTGACCCTTAGAAACGTACAAGTAAGCTGGAATCTTCAAAAGTTCAAATCTTTATAAGTAAAAAGATTTAGTAAAATGAATAACCAAGTGTTTTAATTGACATCAGAAGATGAAAACAATAAACCCTGAGAACATAGAAAAAAGTTAAATAAAGATATGAGCAGAACTTAATACAACAGAAAACGTATAAAATTCAGGTGATTTAGTAAGTCCAAAGAATCTTCTTTGAAAAGATTTAAAAGGCACACTTTGATTAAGGAAAACAAAAACATAAATAAAGAATATACAGAAAGAGTCAGGACAATGTTAGAGCAGAGAATATATGAAATGCCAGTAAATTTGAACATTTCTGTCAAGTGGACCATTTCCTAGCTCCTAAAGTTTACCAAAAGTGACACAAGAGGAAATCATTTAAGGTCATCATGTCTGCCCTTGGCATTCTCGGAACGCCCTGGCCTCAGAATGCAGCCTGTGTAGTCCATGGTAACCTGCGGAGAGGGGGCGGGGCTGAGGGAGGTTGGAACACTGCCCTCACTGAGGGAGTGGGTGTGGCCATCTCTGCTGTGACTGAACAAAGGGCAGGGGAGCAGGGGGCCCAGGGCAGGGCCCTCAGAGCCCGGCAGGCCCAGTGGAGTGTCACAAGCATTTAGGCCCAGGCCAAAGGGCGCTTTCTTTGTCTGCACAGCTGCCCAAACCCTCACCTTTCCACTCAGGCCGCCCTCTTACTTGAAGTGTGTGTGGAACCTGTCCGCGCAGTACACCTCGCTGCACAGCTAAGCATAGGTCTGGGTATCGTAGCTTCCTGCCAGGTGACCGAGGCTCACAGGCAGATGGGTCCCTGGGACACACGCGGAGAGGCTCCTGCCCGGGCCACACGCCGCCCACTGCCCCTGCCCCAGATCGGGGGCCGCAATGCAGCCCTGTCTGACTCCCCTGCCTCTAGAGGGAGTATTGGACCAACACTTGTAGAATACGTGGTCCTTGAGGGCCACTCATTGGAGGGACACAAATAAATCTTTGCCGACTTTCTGCTGAAACTTACGAGCGTTCACACCTAAGCCTCTTATAAGGTCAGCTGTTTAGCTAAACATGAGCTCATGATCTAAATTTACACAATAATGAAGAAAGCAGCTACAAGGGGAGACAATCAGCCAAAACAATCAATACCAGAATTAGATTCCCAAGGCCATCCATCAGATGTAGGAATAATCGGGTGCAAGGCAGAAAATATACATAAAACTGGAACTGAAACAAGGCACGAGGATGTTTTCAAAGACTGGTAGGATCTCTAAGACATTTTTAAAGATCATGTCATTGATAAAGCTAAATACACAAAGGTTGTGTAATACAACAGATTAATCATTGAGAAGAGTGAAATTATGCTGTTTTGAAAACTATGGCAGGTCAGATTTTCTGCCTAATTATATAAGAAGATTTCTCTAAAAAATAAACATTATTTCAAAGCCTTATTGGCTGTGAAATAAGTTAAGGGTATTTCAAATGGCTTGTCTGCAAAGAAAGGTGAGATGTAGTGGATCACAGAAAGTCGAGGGGAAAATAGGTCAATATATACATTGCTATATGGTGAACTAAGCCTTAGGCCGGCAACAGTGGAGAGGACCTGACCCTTTGAAAGGTACAAGTAAGCTGGAATCTTCAAAAGTTCAAATTTTTATAGGTAAAAAGATTTATTAAAATGAATAACCAAGTGTTTTAATTGACATCAGAAGATGAAAACAATAAACCCTGAGAACATAGAAAAAAGTTAAATAAAGATATGAGCAGAACTTAATACAACAGAAAACGTATAAAATTCAGGTGATTTAGTAAGTCCAAAGAATCTTCTTTGAAAAGATTTAAAAGACACACTTTGATTAAGGAAAACAAAAACATAAGTAAAGAATATACAGAAAGAGTCAGGACAATGTTAGAGCAGAGAATATATGAAATGCCAGTAAATTTGAACATTTCTGTCAAGTGGACCATTTCCTAGCTCCTAAAGTTTACCAAAACTGACACAAGAGGAAATCATTTAAGGTCATCATGTCTGCCCTTGGCATTCTCGGAACGCCCTGGCCTCAGAATGCAGCCTCTGTAGTCTATGGTAACCTGCGGAGAGGGGGCGGGGCTGAGGGAGGTTGGAACACTGCCCTCACTGAGGGAGTGGGTGTGGCCATCTCTGCTGTGACTGAACAAAGGGCAGGGGAGCAGGGGGCCCAGGGCAGGGCCCTCAGAGCCCGGCAGGCCCAGTGGAGTGTCACAAGCATTTAGGCCCAGGCCAAAGGGCGCTTTCTTTTTCTGCACAGCTGCCCAAACTCTCACCTTTCCACTCAGGCCGCCCTCTTACTTGAAGTGTGTGTGGAACCTGTCCGCGCAGTACACCTCGCTGCACAGCTAAGCATAGGTCTGGGCATCATAGCTTCCTGCCAGGTGACCGAGGCTCACAGGCAGATGGGTCCCTGGGACACACGCGGAGAGGCTCCTGCCCTGGCCACAGGCTGCCCACTGCCCCTACCCCAGATCGGGGGCCGCAAAGCAGCCCTGTCTGAGTCCCCTGCCTCTAGAGGGAGTATTGGACCAACACTTGTAGAAAACGGGGTCCTTGAGGGCCACTCATTGGAGGGACACAAATAAATCTTTGCCGACTTTCTGCTGAAACTTACGAGCGTTCACACCTAAACCTCTTACAAGGTCAGCTGTTTAGCTAAACATGAGCTCATGATCTAAATTTACACAATAATGAAGAAAGCAGCTATAAGGGGAGACAATCAGCCAAAACAATCAATACCAGAATTAGATTCCCAAGGCCATCCATCAGATGTAGGAATAATCGGGTGCAAGGAGGAAAATATACATAAAACTGGAACTGAAACAAGGCACGAGGATGTTTTCAAAGACTGGTAGGATCTCTAAAACATTTTTAAAGATCATGTCATTGATAAAGCTAAATACACAAAGGTTGTGTAATACAACAGATTAATCATTGAGAAGAGTGAAATTATGCTGTTTTGAAAACTATGGCAGGTCAGATTTTCTGCCTAATTATATAAGAAGATTTCTCTAAAAAATAAACATTATTTCAAAGCCTTATTGGCTGTGAAATAAGTTAAGGGTGTTTCAAATGGCTTGTCTGCAAAGAAAGGTGAGATGTAGGGGATCACAGAAAGTCGAGGGGAAAATAGGTCAATATATACATTGCTATATGGTGAACTAAGCCTTAGGCCGGCAACAGTGGAGAGGACCTGACCCTTAGAAACGTACAAGTAAGCTGGAATCTTCAAAAGTTCAAATTTTTATAAGTAAAAAGATTTATTAAAATGAATAACCAAGTGTTTTAATTGACATCAGAAGATGAAAAGAATAAACCCTGAGAACATAGAAAAAATTTAAATAAAGATATGAGCAGAACTTAATACAACAGAAAACGTATAAAATTCAGGTGATTTAGTAAGTCCAAAGAATCTTCTTTGAAAAGATTTAAAAGACACACTTTGATTAAGGAAAACAAAAACATAAGTAAAGAATATACAGAAAGAGTCAGGACAATGTTAGAGCAGAGAATATATTAAATGCCAGTAAATTTGAACATTTCTGTCAAGTGGACCATTTCCTAGCTCCTAAAGTTTACCAAAGGTGACCCAAGAGGAAATCAATTAAGGTCATCATGTCTGCCCTTGGCATTCTCGGAACGCCCTGGCCTCAGAATGCAGCCTCTGTAGTCCATGGTAACCTGCGGAGAGGGGGCGGGGCTGAGGGAGGTTGGAACACTGCCCTCACTGAGGGAGTGGGTGTGGCCATCTCTGCTGTGACTGAACAAAGGGCAGGGGAGCAGGGGGCCCAGGGCAGGGCCCTCAGAGCCCGGCAGGCCCAGTGGAGTGTCACAAGCATTTAGGCCCAGGCCAAAGGGCGCTTTCTTTGTCTGCACAGCTGCCCAAACTCTCACCTTTCCACTCAGGCCGCCCTCTTACTTGAAGTGTGTGTGGAACCTGTCCGCGCAGTACACCTCGCTGCACAGCTAAGCATAGGTCTGGGCATCGTAGCTTCCTGCCAGGTGACCGAGGCTCACAGGCAGATGGGTCCCTGGGACACACGCGGAGTGGCTCCTGCCCGGGCCACAGGCCGCCAACCGCCATTGCCCCAGATCGGGGGCCTCAAAACAGCCCTGTCTGAGTCCCCTGCCTCTAGAGGGAGTATTGGACCAACACTTGTAGAAAACGGGGTCCTTGAGGGCCACTCATTGGAGGGAAACAAATAAATCTTTGCCGTCTTTCTTCTGAAACTTACGAGCGTTCACACCTAAGCCTCTTACAAGGTCAGCTGTTTAGCTAAACATGAGCTCATGATCTAAATTTACACAATAATGAAGAAAGCAGCTACAAGGGGAGACAATCAGCCAAAACAATCAATACCAGAATTAGATTCCCAAGGCCATCCATCAGATGTAGGAATAATCGGGTGCAAGGCAGAAAATATACATAAACTGGAACTGAAACAAGGCACGAGGATGTTTTAAAAGACTGGTAGGATCTCTAAAACATTTTTAAAGGACATGTCATTGATAAAGCTAAATACACAAAGGTTGTGTAATACAACAGATTAATCATTGAGAAGAGTGAAATTATGCTGTTTTGAAAACTATGGCAGGTCAGATTTTCTGCCTAATTATATAAGAAGATTTCTCTAAAAAATACACATTATTTCAAAGCCTTATTGGCTGTGAAATAAGTTAAGGGTATTTCAAATGGCTTGTCTGCAAAGAAAGGTGAGATGTAGTGGATCACAGAAAGTCGAGGGGAAAATAGGTCAATATATTCATTGCTATATGGTGAACTAAGCCTTAGGCCGGCAACAGTGGAGAGAACCTGACCCTTAGAAACGTACAAGTAAGCTGGAATCTTCAAAAGTCCAAATCTTTATAAGTAAAAAGATTTAGTAAAATGAATAACCAAGTGTTTTAATTGACATCAGAAGATGAAAACAATAAACCCTGAGAACATAGAAAAAAGTTAAATAAAGATATGAGCAGAACTTAATACAACAGAAAACGTATAAAATTCAGGTGATTTAGTAAGTCCAAAGAATCTTCTTTGAAAAGATTTAAAAGGCACACTTTGATTAAGGAAAACAAAAACATAAATAAAGAATATACAGAAAGAGTCAGGACAATGTTAGAGCAGAGAATATATGAAATGCCAGTAAATTTGAACATTTCTGTCAAGTGGACCATTTCCTAGCTCCTAAAGTTTACCAAAAGTGACACAAGAGGAAATCATTTAAGGTCATCATGTCTGCCCTTGGCATTCTCGGAACGCCCTGGCCTCAGAATGCAGCCTCTGTAGTCCATGGTAACCTGCGGAGAGGGGGCGGGGCTGAGGGAGGTTGGAACACTGCCCTCACTGAGGGAGTGCGTGTGGCCATCTCTGCTGTGACTGAACAAAGGGCAGGGGAGCAGGGGGCCCAGGGCAGGGCCCTCAGAGCCCGGCAGGCCCAGTGGAGTGTCACAAGCATTTAGGCCCAGGCCAAAGGGCGCTTTCTTTGTCTGCACAGCTGCCCAAACTCTCACCTTTCCACTCAGGCCGCCCTCTTACTTGAAGTGTGTGTGGAACCTGTCCGCGCAGTACACCTCGCTGCACAGCTAAGCATAGGTCTGGGCATCGTAGCTTCCTGCCAGGTGACCGAGGCTCACAGGCAGATGGGTCCCTGGGACACACGCGGAGAGGCTCCTGCCCGGGACACAGGCTGCCCACTGCCCCTGCCCCAGATCGGGGGCGGCAAAGCAGCCCTGTCTGAGTCCCCTGCCTCTAGAGGGAGTATTGGACCAACACTTGTAGAAAACGGGGTCCTTGAGGGCCACTCATTGGAGGGACACAAATAAATCTTGGCCGACTTTCGGCTGAAACTTACGAGCGTTCACACCTAAACCTCTTACAAGGTCAGCTGTTTAGCTAAACATGAGCTCATGATCTAAATTTACACAATAATGAAGAAAGCAGCTATAAGGGGAGACAATCAGCCAAAACAATCAATACCAGAATTAGATTCCCAAGGCCATCCATCAGATGTAGGAATAATCGGGTGCAAGGCAGAAAATATACATAAAACTGGAACTGAAACAAGGCACGAGGATGTTTTCAAAGACTGGTAGGATCTCTAAAACATTTTTAAAGATCATGTCATTGATAAAGCTAAATACACAAAGGTTGTGTAATACAACAGATTAATCATTGAGAAGAGTGAAATTATGCTGTTTTGAAAACTATGGCAGGTCAGATTTTCTGCCTAATTATATAAGAAGATTTCTCTAAAAAATAAACATTATTTCAAAGCCTTATTGGCTGTGAAATAAGTTAAGGGTATTTCAAATGGCTTGTCTGCAAAGAAAGGTGAGATGTAGTGGATCACAGAAAGTCGAGGGGAAAATAGGTCAATATATACATTGCTATATGGTGAACTAAGCCTTAGGCCGGCAACAGTGGAGAGGACCTGACCCTTTGAAACGTACAAGTAAGCTGGAATCTTCAAAAGTTCAAATCGTTATAAGTAAAAAGATTTATTAAAATGAATAACCAAGTGTTTTAATTGACATCAGAAGATGAAAACAATAAACCCTGAGAACATAGAAAAAAGTTAAATAAAGATAGGAGCAGAACTTAATACAACAGAAAACGTATAAAATTCAGGTGATTTAGTAAGTCCAAAGAATCTTCTTTGAAAAGATTTAAAAGACACACTTTGATTAAGGAAAACAAAAACATAAGTAAAGAATATACAGAAAGAGTCAGGACAATGTTAGAGCAGAGAATATATGAAATGCCAGTAAATTTGAACATTTCTGTCAAGTGGACCATTTCCTAGCTCCTAAAGTTTACCAAAAGTGACACAAGAGGAAATCATTTAAGGTCATCATGTCTGCCCTTGGCATTCTCGGAACGCCCTGGCCTCAGAATGCAGCCTCTATAGTCCATGGTAACCTGCGGAGAGGGGGCGGGGCTGAGGGAGGTTGGAACACTGCCCTCACTGAGGGAGTGGGTGTGGCCATCTCTGCTCTGACTGGACAAAGGGCAGGGGAGCAGGGGGCGCAGGGCAGGGCCCTCAGAGCCCGGCAGGCCCAGTGGAGTGTCACAAGCATTTAGGCCCAGGCCAAAGGGCGCTTTCTTTGTCTGCACAGCTGCCCAAACTCTCACCTTTCCACTCAGGCCGCCCTCTTACTTGAAGTGTGTGTGGAACCTGTCCGCGCAGTACACCTCGCTGCATAGCTAAGCATAGGTCTGGGCATCGTAGCTTCCTGCCATGTGACCGAGGCTCACAGGCAGATGGGTCCCTGGGACACACGCGGAGAGGCTCCTGCCCGGGCCACACGCCGCCCACTGCCCCTGCCCCAGATCGGGGTCCGCAAAGCAGCCATGTCGGAGTCCCCTGCCTCTAGAGGGAGTATTGGACCAACACTTGTAGAAAACGGGGTCCTTGAGGGCCACTCATTGGAGGGACACAAATAAATCTTTGCCGACTTTCTGCTGAAACTTACGAGCGTTCACACCTAAGCCTCTTACAAGGTCAGCTGTTTAGCTAAACATGAGCTCATGATCTAAATTTACACAATAATGAAGAAAGCAGCTATAAGGGGAGACAATCAGCCAAAACAATCAATACCAGAATTAGATTCCCAAGGCCATCCATCAGATGTAGGAATAATCGGGTGCAAGGCAGAAAATATACATAAAACTGGAACAGAAACAAGGCACGAGGATGTTTTCAAAGACTGGTAGGATCTCTAAAACATTTTTAAAGATCATGTCATTGATAAAGCTAAATACACAAAGGTTGTGTAATACAACAGATTAATCATTGAGAAGAGTGAAATTATGCTGTTTTGAAAACTATGGCAGGTCAGATTTTCTGCCTAATTATATAAGAAGATTTCTCTGAAAAATAAACATTATTTCAAAGCCTTATTGGCTGTGAAATAAGTTAAGGGTATTTCAAATGGCTTGTCTGCAAAGAAAGGTGAGATGTAGTGGATCACAGAAAGTCGAGGGGAAAATAGGTCAATATATACATTGCTATATGGTGAACTAAGCCTTAGGCCGGCAACAGTGGAGAGGACCTGACCCTTTGAAACGTACAAGTAAGCTGGAATCTTCAAAAGTTCAAATTTTTATAAGTAAAAAGATTTATTAAAATGAATAACCAAGTGTTTTAATTGACATCAGAAGATGAAAACAATAAACCCTGAGAACATAGAAAAAAGTTAAATAAAGATATGAGCAGAACTTAATACAACAGAAAACGTATAAAATTCAGGTGATTTAGTAAGTCCAAAGAATCTTCTTTGAAAAGATTTAAAAGACACACTTTGATTAAGGAAAACAAAAACATAAGTAAAGAATATACAGAAACAGTCAGGACAATGTTAGAGCAGAGAATATATCAAATGCCAGTAAATTTGAACATTTCTGTCAAGTGGACCATTTCCTAGCTCCTAAAGTTTACCAAAAGTGACACAAGAGGAAATCATTTAAGGTCATCATGTCTGCCCTTGGCATTCTCGGAACGCCCTGGCCTCAGAATGCAGCCTCTGTAGTCCATGGTAACCTGCGGAGAGGGGGCGGGGCTGAGGGAGGTTGGAACACTGCCCTCACTGAGGGAGTGGGTGTGGCCATCTCTGCTGTGACTGAACAAAGGGCAGGGGAGCAGGGGGCCCAGGGCAGGGCCCTCAGAGCCCGGCAGGCCCAGTGGAGTGTCACAAGCATTTAGGCCCAGGCCAAAGGGCGCTTTCTTTGTCTGCACAGCTGCCCAAACTCTCACCTTTCCACTCAGGCCGCCCTCTTACTTGAAGTGTGTGTGGAACCTGTCCGCGCAGTACACCTCGCTGCACAGCTAAGCATAGGTCTGGGCATCGTAGCTTCCTGCCAGGTGACCGAGGCTCACAGGCAGATGGGTCCCTGGGACACACGCGGAGAGGCTCCTGCCCGGGACACAGGCTGCCCACTGCCCCTGCCCCAGATCGGGGGCGGCAAAGCAGCCCTGTCTGAGTCCCCTGCCTCTAGAGGGAGTATTGGACCAACACTTGTAGAAAACGGGGTCCTTGAGGGCCACTCATTGGAGGGACACAAATAAATCTTGGCCGACTTTCGGCTGAAACTTACGAGCGTTCACACCTAAACCTCTTACAAGGTCAGCTGTTTAGCTAAACATGAGCTCATGATCTAAATTTACACAATAATGAAGAAAGCAGCTATAAGGGGAGACAATCAGCCAAAACAATCAATACCAGAATTAGATTCCCAAGGCCATCCATCAGATGTAGGAATAATCGGGTGCAAGGCAGAAAATATACATAAAACTGGAACTGAAACAAGGCACGACGATGTTTTCAAAGACTGGTAGGATCTCTAAAACATTTTTAAAGGACATGTCATTGATAAAGCTAAATACACAAAGGTTGTGTAATACAACAGATTAATCATTGAGAAGAGTGAAATTATGCTGTTTTGAAAACTATGGCAGGTCAGATTTTCTGCCTAATTATATAAGAAGATTTCTCTAAAAAATAAACATTATTTCAAAGCCTTATTGGCTGTGAAATAAGTTAAGGGTATTTCAAATGGCTTGTCTGCAAAGAAAGGTGAGATGTAGTGGATCACAGAAAGTCGAGGGGAAAATAGGTCAATATATACATTGCTATATGGTGAACTAAGCCTTAGGCCGGCAACAGTGGAGAGGACCTGACCCTTTGAAACGTACAAGTAAGCTGGAATCTTCAAAAGTTCAAATCGTTATAAGTAAAAAGATTTATTAAAATGAATAACCAAGTGTTTTAATTGACATCAGAAGATGAAAACAATAAACCCTGAGAACATAGAAAAAAGTTAAATAAAGATAGGAGCAGAACTTAATACAACAGAAAACGTATAAAATTCAGGTGATTTAGTAAGTCCAAAGAATCTTCTTTGAAAAGATTTAAAAGACACACTTTGATTAAGGAAAACAAAAACGTAAGTAAAGAATATACAGAAAGAGTCAGGACAATGTTAGAGCAGAGAATATATGAAATGCCAGTAAATTTGAACATTTCTGTCAAGTGGACCATTTCCTAGCTCCTAAAGTTTACCAAAACTGACACAAGAGGAAATCATTTAAGGTCATCATGTCTGCCCTTGGCATTCTCGGAACGCCCTGGCCTCAGAATGCAGCCTCTGTAGTCCATGGTAACCTGCGGAGAGGGGGCGGGGCTGAGGGAGGTTGGAACACTGCCCTCACTGAGGGAGTGGGTGTGGCCATCTCTGCTCTGACTGAACAAAGGGCAGGGGAGCAGGGGGCGCAGGGCAGGGCCCTCAGAGCCCGGCAGGCCCAGTGGAGTGTCACAAGCATTTAGGCCCAGGCCAAAGGGCGCTTTCTTTGTCTGCACAGCTGCCCAAACTCTCACCTTTCCACTCAGGCCGCCCTCTTACTTGAAGTGTGTGTGGAACCTGTCCGCGCAGTACACCTCGCTGCACAGCTAAGCATAGGTCTGGGCATCGTAGCTTCCTGCCAGGTGACCGAGGCTCACAGGCATATGGGTCCCTGGGACACACGCGGAGAGGCTCCTGCCCGGGCCACACGTAGCCCACTGCCCCTGCCCCAGATCGGGGTCCGCAAAGCAGCCCTGTCGGAGTCCCCTGCCTCTAGAGGGAGTATTGGACCAACACTTGTAGAAAACGGGGTCCTTGAGGGCCACTCATTGGAGGGACACAAATAAATCTTTGCCGACTTTCTGCTGAAACTTACGAGCGTTCACACCTAAGCCTCTTACAAGGTCAGCTGTTTAGCTAAACATGAGCTCATGATCTAAATTTACACAATAATGAAGAAAGCAGCTACAAGGGGAGACAATCAGCCAAAACAATCAATACCAGAATTAGATTCCCAAGGCCATCCATCAGATGTAGGAATAATCGGGTGCAAGGCAGAAAATATACATAAAACTGGAACTGAAACAAGGCACGAGGATGTTTTCAAAGACTGGTAGGATCTCTAAGACATTTTTAAAGATCATGTCATTGATAAAGCTAAATACACAAAGGTTGTGTAATACAACAGATTAATCATTGAGAAGAGTGAAATTATGCTGTTTTGAAAACTATGGCAGGTCAGATTTTCTGCCTAATTATATAAGAAGATTTCTCTAAAAAATAAACATTATTTCAAAGCCTTATTGGCTGTGAAATAAGTTAAGGGTATTTCAAATGGCTTGTCTGCAAAGAAAGGTGAGATGTAGTGGATCACAGAAAGTCGAGGGGAAAATAGGTCAATATATACATTGCTATATGGTGAACTAAGCCTTAGGCCGGCAACAGTGGAGAGGACCTGACCCTTTGAAAGGTACAAGTAAGCTGGAATCTTCAAAAGTTCAAATTTTTATAGGTAAAAAGATTTATTAAAATGAATAACCAAGTGTTTTAATTGACATCAGAAGATGAAAACAATAAACCCTGAGAACATAGAAAAAAGTTAAATAAAGATATGAGCAGAACTTAATACAACAGAAAACGTATAAAATTCAGGTGATTTAGTAAGTCCAAAGAATCTTCTTTGAAAAGATTTAAAAGACACACTTTGATTAAGGAAAACAAAAACATAAGTAAAGAATATACAGAAAGAGTCAGGACAATGTTAGAGCAGAGAATATATGAAATGCCAGTAAATTTGAACATTTCTGTCAAGTGGACCATTTCCTAGCTCCTAAAGTTTACCAAAACTGACACAAGAGGAAATCATTTAAGGTCATCATGTCTGCCCTTGGCATTCTCGGAACGCCCTGGCCTCAGAATGCAGCCTCTGTAGTCTATGGTAACCTGCGGAGAGGGGGCGGGGCTGAGGGAGGTTGGAACACTGCCCTCACTGAGGGAGTGGGTGTGGCCATCTCTGCTGTGACTGAACAAAGGGCAGGGGAGCAGGGGTCCCAGGGCAGGGCCCTCAGAGCCCGGCAGGCCCAGTGGAGTGTCACAAGCATTTAGGCCCAGGCCAAAGGGCGCTTTCTTTTTCTGCACAGCTGCCCAAACTCTCACCTTTCCACTCAGGCCGCCCTCTTACTTGAAGTGTGTGTGGAACCTGTCCGCGCAGTACACCTCGCTGCACAGCTAAGCATAGGTCTGGGCATCATAGCTTCCTGCCAGGTGACCGAGGCTCACAGGCAGATGGGTCCCTGGGACACACGCGGAGAGGCTCCTGCCCTGGCCACAGGCTGCCCACTGCCCCTACCCCAGATCGGGGGCCGCAAAGCAGCCCTGTCTGAGTCCCCTGCCTCTAGAGGGAGTATTGGACCAACACTTGTAGAAAACGGGGTCCTTGAGGGCCACTCATTGGAGGGACACAAATAAATCTTTGCCGACTTTCTGCTGAAACTTACGAGCGTTCACACCTAAACCTCTTACAAGGTCAGCTGTTTAGCTAAACATGAGCTCATGATCTAAATTTACACAATAATGAAGAAAGCAGCTATAAGGGGAGACAATCAGCCAAAACAATCAATACCAGAATTAGATTCCCAAGGCCATCCATCAGATGTAGGAATAATCGGGTGCAAGGAGGAAAATATACATAAAACTGGAACTGAAACAAGGCACGAGGATGTTTTCAAAGACTGGTAGGATCTCTAAAACATTTTTAAAGATCATGTCATTGATAAAGCTAAATACACAAAGGTTGTGTAATACAACAGATTAATCATTGAGAAGAGTGAAATTATGCTGTTTTGAAAACTATGGCAGGTCAGATTTTCTGCCTAATTATATAAGAAGATTTCTCTAAAAAATAAACATTATTTCAAAGCCTTATTGGCTGTGAAATAAGTTAAGGGTGTTTCAAATGGCTTGTCTGCAAAGAAAGGTGAGATGTAGGGGATCACAGAAAGTCGAGGGGAAAATAGGTCAATATATACATTGCTATATGGTGAACTAAGCCTTAGGCCGGCAACAGTGGAGAGGACCTGACCCTTAGAAACGTACAAGTAAGCTGGAATCTTCAAAAGTTCAAATTTTTATAAGTAAAAAGATTTATTAAAATGAATAACCAAGTGTTTTAATTGACATCAGAAGATGAAAAGAATAAACCCTGAGAACATAGAAAAAATTTAAATAAAGATATGAGCAGAACTTAATACAACAGAAAACGTATAAAATTCAGGTGATTTAGTAAGTCCAAAGAATCTTCTTTGAAAAGATTTAAAAGACACACTTTGATTAAGGAAAACAAAAACATAAGTAAAGAATATACAGAAAGAGTCAGGACAATGTTAGAGCAGAGAATATATTAAATGCCAGTAAATTTGAACATTTCTGTCAAGTGGACCATTTCCTAGCTCCTAAAGTTTACCAAAGGTGACCCAAGAGGAAATCAATTAAGGTCATCATGTCTGCCCTTGGCATTCTCGGAACGCCCTGGCCTCAGAATGCAGCCTCTGTAGTCCATGGTAACCTGCGGAGAGGGGGCGGGGCTGAGGGAGGTTGGAACACTGCCCTCACTGAGGGAGTGGGTGTGGCCATCTCTGCTGTGACTGAACAAAGGGCAGGGGAGCAGGGGGCCCAGGGCAGGGCCCTCAGAGCCCGGCAGGCCCAGTGGAGTGTCACAAGCATTTAGGCCCAGGCCAAAGGGCGCTTTCTTTGTCTGCACAGCTGCCCAAACTCTCACCTTTCCACTCAGGCCGCCCTCTTACTTGAAGTGTGTGTGGAACCTGTCCGCGCAGTACACCTCGCTGCACAGCTAAGCATAGGTCTGGGCATCGTAGCTTCCTGCCAGGTGACCGAGGCTCACAGGCAGATGGGTCCCTGGGACACACGCGGAGTGGCTCCTGCCCGGGCCACAGGCCGCCAACCGCCATTGCCCCAGATCGGGGGCCTCAAAACAGCCCTGTCTGAATCCCCTGCCTCTAGAGGGAGTATTGGACCAACACTTGTAGAAAACGGGGTCCTTGAGGGCCACTCATTGGAGGGAAACAAATAAATCTTTGCCGTCTTTCTTCTGAAACTTACGAGCGTTCACACCTAAGCCTCTTACAAGGTCAGCTGTTTAGCTAAACATGAGCTCATGATCTAAATTTACACAATAATGAAGAAAGCAGCTACAAGGGGAGACAATCAGCCAAAACAATCAATACCAGAATTAGATTCCCAAGGCCATCCATCAGATGTAGGAATAATCGGGTGCAAGGCAGAAAATATACATAAACTGGAACTGAAACAAGGCACGAGGATGTTTTCAAAGACTGGTAGGATCTCTAAAACATTTTTAAAGGACATGTCATTGATAAAGCTAAATACACAAAGGTTGTGTAATACAACAGATTAATCATTGAGAAGAGTGAAATTATGCTGTTTTGAAAACTATGGCAGGTCAGATTTTCTGCCTAATTATATAAGAAGATTTCTCTAAAAAATACACATTATTTCAAAGCCTTATTGGCTGTGAAATAAGTTAAGGGTATTTCAAATGGCTTGTCTGCAAAGAAAGGTGAGATGTAGTGGATCACAGAAAGTCGAGGGGAAAATAGGTCAATATATTCATTGCTATATGGTGAACTAAGCCTTAGGCCGGCAACAGTGGAGAGAACCTGACCCTTAGAAACGTACAAGTAAGCTGGAATCTTCAAAAGTTCAAATCTTTATAAGTAAAAAGATTTAGTAAAATGAATAACCAAGTGTTTTAATTGACATCAGAAGATGAAAACAATAAACCCTGAGAACATAGAAAAAAGTTAAATAAAGATATGAGCAGAACTTAATACAACAGAAAACGTATAAAATTCAGGTGATTTAGTAAGTCCAAAGAATCTTCTTTGAAAAGATTTAAAAGGCACACTTTGATTAAGGAAAACAAAAACATAAATAAAGAATATACAGAAAGAGTCAGGACAATGTTAGAGCAGAGAATATATGAAATGCCAGTAAATTTGAACATTTCTGTCAAGTGGACCATTTCCTAGCTCCTAAAGTTTACCAAAAGTGACACAAGAGGAAATCATTTAAGGTCATCATGTCTGCCCTTGGCATTCTCGGAACGCCCTGGCCTCAGAATGCAGCCTCTGTAGTCCATGGTAACCTGCGGAGAGGGGGCGGGGCTGAGGGAGGTTGGAACACTGCCCTCACTGAGGGAGTGCGTGTGGCCATCTCTGCTGTGACTGAACAAAGGGCAGGGGAGCAGGGGGCCCAGGGCAGGGCCCTCAGAGCCCGGCAGGCCCAGTGGAGTGTCACAAGCATTTAGGCCCAGGCCAAAGGGCGCTTTCTTTGTCTGCACAGCTGCCCAAACTCTCACCTTTCCACTCAGGCCGCCCTCTTACTTGAAGTGTGTGTGGAACCTGTCCGCGCAGTACACCTCGCTGCACAGCTAAGCATAGGTCTGGGCATCGTAGCTTCCTGCCAGGTGACCGAGGCTCACAGGCAGATGGGTCCCTGGGACACACGCGGAGAGGCTCCTGCCCGGGACACAGGCTGCCCACTGCCCCTGCCCCAGATCGGGGGCGGCAAAGCAGCCCTGTCTGAGTCCCCTGCCTCTAGAGGGAGTATTGGACCAACACTTGTAGAAAACGGGGTCCTTGAGGGCCACTCATTGGAGGGACACAAATAAATCTTGGCCGACTTTCGGCTGAAACTTACGAGCGTTCACACCTAAACCTCTTACAAGGTCAGCTGTTTAGCTAAACATGAGCTCATGATCTAAATTTACACAATAATGAAGAAAGCAGCTATAAGGGGAGACAATCAGCCAAAACAATCAATACCAGAATTAGATTCCCAAGGCCATCCATCAGATGTAGGAATAATCGGGTGCAAGGCAGAAAATATACATAAAACTGGAACTGAAACAAGGCACGAGGATGTTTTCAAAGACTGGTAGGATCTCTAAAACATTTTTAAAGATCATGTCATTGATAAAGCTAAATACACAAAGGTTGTGTAATACAACAGATTAATCATTGAGAAGAGTGAAATTATGCTGTTTTGAAAACTATGGCAGGTCAGATTTTCTGCCTAATTATATAAGAAGATTTCTCTAAAAAATAAACATTATTTCAAAGCCTTATTGGCTGTGAAATAAGTTAAGGGTATTTCAAATGGCTTGTCTGCAAAGAAAGGTGAGATGTAGTGGATCACAGAAAGTCGAGGGGAAAATAGGTCAATATATACATTGCTATATGGTGAACTAAGCCTTAGGCCGGCAACAGTGGAGAGGACCTGACCCTTTGAAACGTACAAGTAAGCTGGAATCTTCAAAAGTTCAAATCGTTATAAGTAAAAAGATTTATTAAAATGAATAACCAAGTGTTTTAATTGACATCAGAAGATGAAAACAATAAACCCTGAGAACATAGAAAAAAGTTAAATAAAGATAGGAGCAGAACTTAATACAACAGAAAACGTATAAAATTCAGGTGATTTAGTAAGTCCAAAGAATCTTCTTTGAAAAGATTTAAAAGACACACTTTGATTAAGGAAAACAAAAACATAAGTAAAGAATATACAGAAAGAGTCAGGACAATGTTAGAGCAGAGAATATATGAAATGCCAGTAAATTTGAACATTTCTGTCAAGTGGACCATTTCCTAGCTCCTAAAGTTTACCAAAAGTGACACAAGAGGAAATCATTTAAGGTCATCATGTCTGCCCTTGGCATTCTCGGAACGCCCTGGCCTCAGAATGCAGCCTCTATAGTCCATGGTAACCTGCGGAGAGGGGGCGGGGCTGAGGGAGGTTGGAACACTGCCCTCACTGAGGGAGTGGGTGTGGCCATCTCTGCTCTGACTGGACAAAGGGCAGGGGAGCAGGGGGCGCAGGGCAGGGCCCTCAGAGCCCGGCAGGCCCAGTGGAGTGTCACAAGCATTTAGGCCCAGGCCAAAGGGCGCTTTCTTTGTCTGCACAGCTGCCCAAACTCTCACCTTTCCACTCAGGCCGCCCTCTTACTTGAAGTGTGTGTGGAACCTGTCCGCGCAGTACACCTCGCTGCATAGCTAAGCATAGGTCTGGGCATCGTAGCTTCCTGCCATGTGACCGAGGCTCACAGGCAGATGGGTCCCTGGGACACACGCGGAGAGGCTCCTGCCCGGGCCACACGCCGCCCACTGCCCCTGCCCCAGATCGGGGTCCGCAAAGCAGCCATGTCGGAGTCCCCTGCCTCTAGAGGGAGTATTGGACCAACACTTGTAGAAAACGGGGTCCTTGAGGGCCACTCATTGGAGGGACACAAATAAATCTTTGCCGACTTTCTGCTGAAACTTACGAGCGTTCACACCTAAGCCTCTTACAAGGTCAGCTGTTTAGCTAAACATGAGCTCATGATCTAAATTTACACAATAATGAAGAAAGCAGCTATAAGGGGAGACAATCAGCCAAAACAATCAATACCAGAATTAGATTCCCAAGGCCATCCATCAGATGTAGGAATAATCGGGTGCAAGGCAGAAAATATACATAAAACTGGAACAGAAACAAGGCACGAGGATGTTTTCAAAGACTGGTAGGATCTCTAAAACATTTTTAAAGATCATGTCATTGATAAAGCTAAATACACAAAGGTTGTGTAATACAACAGATTAATCATTGAGAAGAGTGAAATTATGCTGTTTTGAAAACTATGGCAGGTCAGATTTTCTGCCTAATTATATAAGAAGATTTCTCTGAAAAATAAACATTATTTCAAAGCCTTATTGGCTGTGAAATAAGTTAAGGGTATTTCAAATGGCTTGTCTGCAAAGAAAGGTGAGATGTAGTGGATCACAGAAAGTCGAGGGGAAAATAGGTCAATATATACATTGCTATATGGTGAACTAAGCCTTAGGCCGGCAACAGTGGAGAGGACCTGACCCTTTGAAACGTACAAGTAAGCTGGAATCTTCAAAAGTTCAAATTTTTATAAGTAAAAAGATTTATTAAAATGAATAACCAAGTGTTTTAATTGACATCAGAAGATGAAAACAATAAACCCTGAGAACATAGAAAAAAGTTAAATAAAGATATGAGCAGAACTTAATACAACAGAAAACGTATAAAATTCAGGTGATTTAGTAAGTCCAAAGAATCTTCTTTGAAAAGATTTAAAAGACACACTTTGATTAAGGAAAACAAAAACATAAGTAAAGAATATACAGAAACAGTCAGGACAATGTTAGAGCAGAGAATATATGAAATGCCAGTAAATTTGAACATTTCTGTCAAGTGGACCATTTCCTAGCTCCTAAAGTTTACCAAAAGTGACACAAGAGGAAATCATTTAAGGTCATCATGTCTGCCCTTGGCATTCTCGGAACGCCCTGGCCTCAGAATGCAGCCTCTGTAGTCCATGGTAACCTGCGGAGAGGGGGCGGGGCTGAGGGAGGTTGGAACACTGCCCTCACTGAGGGAGTGGGTGTGGCCATCTCTGCTGTGACTGAACAAAGGGCAGGGGAGCAGGGGGCCCAGGGCAGGGCCCTCAGAGCCCGGCAGGCCCAGTGGAGTGTCACAAGCATTTAGGCCCAGGCCAAAGGGCGCTTTCTTTGTCTGCACAGCTGCCCAAACTCTCACCTTTCCACTCAGGCCGCCCTCTTACTTGAAGTGTGTGTGGAACCTGTCCGCGCAGTACACCTCGCTGCACAGCTAAGCATAGGTCTGGGCATCGTAGCTTCCTGCCAGGTGACCGAGGCTCACAGGCAGATGGGTCCCTGGGACACACGCGGAGAGGCTCCTGCCCGGGACACAGGCTGCCCACTGCCCCTGCCCCAGATCGGGGGCGGCAAAGCAGCCCTGTCTGAGTCCCCTGCCTCTAGAGGGAGTATTGGACCAACACTTGTAGAAAACGGGGTCCTTGAGGGCCACTCATTGGAGGGACACAAATAAATCTTGGCCGACTTTCGGCTGAAACTTACGAGCGTTCACACCTAAACCTCTTACAAGGTCAGCTGTTTAGCTAAACATGAGCTCATGATCTAAATTTACACAATAATGAAGAAAGCAGCTATAAGGGGAGACAATCAGCCAAAACAATCAATACCAGAATTAGATTCCCAAGGCCATCCATCAGATGTAGGAATAATCGGGTGCAAGGCAGAAAATATACATAAAACTGGAACTGAAACAAGGCACGACGATGTTTTCAAAGACTGGTAGGATCTCTAAAACATTTTTAAAGGACATGTCATTGATAAAGCTAAATACACAAAGGTTGTGTAATACAACAGATTAATCATTGAGAAGAGTGAAATTATGCTGTTTTGAAAACTATGGCAGGTCAGATTTTCTGCCTAATTATATAAGAAGATTTCTCTAAAAAATAAACATTATTTCAAAGCCTTATTGGCTGTGAAATAAGTTAAGGGTATTTCAAATGGCTTGTCTGCAAAGAAAGGTGAGATGTAGTGGATCACAGAAAGTCGAGGGGAAAATAGGTCAATATATACATTGCTATATGGTGAACTAAGCCTTAGGCCGGCAACAGTGGAGAGGACCTGACCCTTTGAAACGTACAAGTAAGCTGGAATCTTCAAAAGTTCAAATCGTTATAAGTAAAAAGATTTATTAAAATGAATAACCAAGTGTTTTAATTGACATCAGAAGATGAAAACAATAAACCCTGAGAACATAGAAAAAAGTTAAATAAAGATAGGAGCAGAACTTAATACAACAGAAAACGTATAAAATTCAGGTGATTTAGTAAGTCCAAAGAATCTTCTTTGAAAAGATTTAAAAGACACACTTTGATTAAGGAAAACAAAAACATAAGTAAAGAATATACAGAAAGAGTCAGGACAATGTTAGAGCAGAGAATATATGAAATGCCAGTAAATTTGAACATTTCTGTCAAGTGGACCATTTCCTAGCTCCTAAAGTTTACCAAAACTGACACAAGAGGAAATCATTTAAGGTCATCATGTCTGCCCTTGGCATTCTCGGAACGCCCTGGCCTCAGAATGCAGCCTCTGTAGTCCATGGTAACCTGCGGAGAGGGGGCGGGGCTGAGGGAGGTTGGAACACTGCCCTCACTGAGGGAGTGGATGTGGCCATCTCTGCTCTGACTGAACAAAGGGCAGGGGAGCAGGGGGCGCAGGGCAGGGCCCTCAGAGCCCGGCAGGCCCAGTGGAGTGTCACAAGCATTTAGGCCCAGGCCAAAGGGCGCTTTCTTTGTCTGCACAGCTGCCCAAACTCTCACCTTTCCACTCAGGCCGCCCTCTTACTTGAAGTGTGTGTGGAACCTGTCCGCGCAGTACACCTCGCTGCACAGCTAAGCATAGGTCTGGGCATCGTAGCTTCCTGCCAGGTGACCGAGGCTCACAGGCATATGGGTCCCTGGGACACACGCGGAGAGGCTCCTGCCCGGGCCACACGTAGCCCACTGCCCCTGCCCCAGATCGGGGTCCGCAAAGCAGCCCTGTCGGAGTCCCCTGCCTCTAGAGGGAGTATTGGACCAACACTTGTAGAAAACGGGGTCCTTGAGGGCCACTCATTGGAGGGACACAAATAAATCTTTGCCGACTTTCTGCTGAAACTTACGAGCGTTCACACCTAAGCCTCTTACAAGGTCAGCTGTTTAGCTAAACATGAGCTCATGATCTAAATTTACACAATAATGAAGAAAGCAGCTATAAGGGGAGACAATCAGCCAAAACAATCAATACCAGAATTAGATTCCCAAGGCTATCCATCAGATGTAGGAATAATCGGGTGCAAGGCAGAAAATATACATAAAACTGGAACTGAAACAAGGCACGAGGATGTTTTCAAAGACTGGTAGGATCTCTAAAACATTTTTAAAGATCATGTCATTGATAAAGCTAAATACACAAAGGTTGTGTAATACAACAGATTAATCATTGAGAAGAGTGAAATTATGCTGTTTTGAAAACTATGGCAGGTCAGATTTTCTGCCTAATTATATAAGAAGATTTCTCTAAAAAATAAACATTATTTCAAAGCCTTATTGGCTGTGAAATAAGTTAAGGGTGTTTCAAATGGCTTGTCTGCAAAGAAAGGTGAGATGTAGGGGATCACAGAAAGTCGAGGGGAAAATAGGTCAATATATACATTGCTATATGGTGAACTAAGCCTTAGGCCGGCAACAGTGGAGAGGACCTGACCCTTAGAAACGTACAAGTAAGCTGGAATCTTCAAAAGTTCAAATTTTTATAAGTAAAAAGATTTATTAAAATGAATAACCAAGTGTTTTAATTGACATCAGAAGATGAAAAGAATAAACCCTGAGAACATAGAAAAAAGTTAAATAAAGATATGAGCAGAACTTAATACAACAGAAAACATATAAAATTCAGGTGATTTAGTAAGTCCAAAGAATCTTCTTTGAAAAGATTTAAAAGACACACTTTGATTAAGGAAAACAAAAACATAAGTAAAGAATATACAGAAAGAGTCAGGACAATGTTAGAGCAGAGAATATATGAAATGCCAGTAAATTTGAACATTTCTGTCAAGTGGACCATTTCCTAGCTCCTAAAGTTTACCAAAAGTGACACAAGAGGAAATCATTTAAGGTCATCATGTCTGCCCTTGGCATTCTCGGAACGCCCTGGCCTCAGAATGCAGCCTCTGTAGTCCATGGTAACCTGCGGAGAGGGGGCGGGGCTGAGGGAGGTTGGAACACTGCCCTCACTGAGGGAGTGGGTGTGGCCATCTCTGCTGTGACTGAACAAAGGGCAGGGGAGCAGGGGGCCCAGGGCAGGGCCCTCAGAGCCCGGCAGGCCCAGTGGAGTGTCACAAGCATTTAGGCCCAGGCCAAAGGGCGCTTTCTTTGTCTGCACAGCTGCCCAAACTCTCACCTTTCCACTCAGGCCGCCCTCTTACTTGAAGTGTGTGTGGAACCTGTCCGCGCAGTACACCTCGCTGCACAGCTAAGCATAGGTCTGGGCATCGTAGCTTCCTGCCAGGTGACCGAGGCTCACAGGCAGATGGGTCCCTGGGACACACGCGGAGTGGCTCCTGCCCGGGCCACAGGCCGCCAACCGCCATTGCCCCAGATCGGGGGCCTCAAAGCAGCCCTGTCTGAGTACCCTGCCTCTAGAGGGAGTATTGGACCAACACTTGTAGAACACGGGGTCCTTGAGGGCCACTCATTGGAGGGAAACAAATAAATCTTTGCCGTCTTTCTTCTGAAACTTACGAGCGTTCACACCTAAGCCTCTTACAAGGTCAGCTGTTTAGCTAAACATGAGCTCATGATCTAAATTTACACAATAATGAAGAAAGCAGCTACAAGTGGAGACAATCAGCCAAAACAATCAATACCAGAATTAGATTCCCAAGGCCATCCATCAGATGTAGGAATAATCGGGTGCAAGGCAGAAAATATACATAAACTGGAACTGAAACAAGGCACGAGGATGTTTTCAAAGACTGGTAGGATCTCTAAAACATTTTTAAAGGACATGTCATTGATAAAGCTAAATACACAAAGGTTGTGTAATACAACAGATTAATCATTGAGAAGAGTGAAATTATGCTGTTTTGAAAACTATGGCAGGTCAGATTTTCTGCCTAATTATATAAGAAGATTTCTCTAAAAAATAAACATTATTTCAAAGCCTTATTGGCTGTGAAATAAGTTAAGGGTATTTCAAATGGCTTGTCTGCAAAGAAAGGTGAGATGTAGTAAATCACAGAAAGTCGAGGGGAAAATAGGTCAATATATACATTGCTATATGGTGAACTAAGCCTTAGGCCGTCAACAGTGGAGAGGACCTGACCCTTTGAAACGTACAAGTAAGCTGGAATCTTCAAAAGTTCAAATCTTTATAAGTAAAAAGATTTAGTAAAATGAATAACCAAGTGTTTTAATTGACATCAGAAGATGAAAACAATAAACCCTGAGAACATAGAAAAAATTTAAATAAAGATAGGAGCAGAACTTAATACAACAGAAAACGTATAAAATTCAGGTGATTTAGTAAGTCCAAAGAATCTTCTTTGAAAAGATTTAAAAGACACACTTTGATTAAGGAAAACAAAAACATAAGTAAAGAATATACAGAAAGAGTCAGGACAATGTTAGAGCAGAGAATATATGAAATGCCAGTAAATTTGAACATTTCTGTCAAGTGGACCATTTCCTAGCTCCTAAAGTTTACCAAAACTGACACAAGAGGAAATCATTTAAGGTTATCATGTCTGCCCTTGGCATTCTCGGAACGCCCTGGCCTCAGAATGCAGCCTCTGTAGTCCATGGTAACCTGCGGAGAGGGGGCGGGGCTGAGGGAGGTTGGAACACTGCCCTCACTGAGGGAGTGGGTGTGGCCATCTCTGCTGTGACTGAACAAAGGGCAGGGGAGCAGGGGGCCCAGGGCAGGGCCCTCAGAGCCCGGCAGGCCCAGTGGAGTGTCACAAGCATTTAGGCCCAGGCCAAAGGGCGCTTTCTTTGTCTGCACAGCTGCCCAAACTCTCACCTTTCCACTCAGGCCGCCCTCTTACTTGAAGTGTGTGTGGAACCTGTCCGCGCAGTACACCTCGCTGCACAGCTAAGCATAGGTCTGGGCATCGTAGCTTCCTGCCAGGTGACCGAGGCTCACAGGCAGATGGGTCCCTGGGACACACGCGGAGAGGCTCCTGCCCGGGCCACAGGCTGCCCACTGCCCCTGCCCCAGATCGGGGGCGGCAAAGCAGCCCTGTCTGAGTCCCCTGCCTCTAGAGGGAGTATTGGACCAACACTTGTAGAAAACGGGGTCCTTGAGGGCCACTCATTGGAGGGACACAAATAAATCTTGGCCGACTTTCGGCTGAAACTTACGAGCGTTAACACCTAAACCTCTTACAAGGTCAGCTGTTTAGCTAAACATGAGCTCATGATCTAAATTTACACAATAATGAAGAAAGCAGCTATAAGGGGAGACAATCAGCCAAAACAATCAATACCAGAATTAGATTCCCAAGGCCATCCATCAGATGTAGGAATAATCGGGTGCAAGGCAGAAAATATACATAAAACTGGAACTGAAACAAGGCACGGGGATGTTTTCAAAGACTGGTAGGATCTCTAAAACATTTTTAAATATCATGTCATTGATAAAGCTAAATACACAAAGGTTGTGTAATACAACAGATTAATCATTGAGAAGAGTGAAATTATGCTGTTTTGAAAACTATGGCAGGTCAGATTTTCTGCCTAATTATATAAGAAGATTTCTCTAAAAAATAAACATTATTTCAAAGCCTTATTGGCTGTGAAATAAGTTAAGGGTGTTTCAAATGGCTTGTCTGCAAAGAAAGGTGAGATGTAGGGGATCACAGAAAGTCGAGGGGAAAATAGGTCAATATATACATTGCTATATGGTGAACTAAGCCTTAGGCCGGCAACAGTGGAGAGGACCTGACCCTTAGAAACGTACAAGTAAGCTGGAATCTTCAAAAGTTCAAATTTTTATAAGTAAAAAGATTTATTAAAATGAATAACCAAGTGTTTTAATTGACATCAGAAGATGAAAAGAATAAACCCTGAGAACATAGAAAAAAGTTAAATAAAGATATGAGCAGAACTTAATACAACAGAAAACATATAAAATTCAGGTGATTTAGTAAGTCCAAAGAATCTTCTTTGAAAAGATTGAAAAGACACACTTTGATTAAGGAAAACAAAAACATAAGTAAAGAATATACAGAAAGAGTCAGGACAATGTTAGAGCAGAGAATATATGAAATGCCAGTAAATTTGAACATTTCTGTCAAGTGGACCATTTCCTAGCTCCTAAAGTTTACCAAAAGTGACACAAGAGGAAATCATTTAAGGTCATCATGTCTGCCCTTGGCATTCTCGGAACGCCCTGGCCTCAGAATGCAGCCTCTGTAGTCCATGGTAACCTGCGGAGAGGGGGCGGGGCTGAGGGAGGTTGGAACACTGCCCTCACTGAGGGAGTGGGTGTGGCCATCTCTGCTGTGACTGAACAAAGGGCAGGGGAGCAGGGGGCCCAGGGCAGGGCCCTCAGAGCCCGGCAGGCCCAGTGGAGTGTCACAAGCATTTAGGCCCAGGCCAAAGGGCGCTTTCTTTGTCTGCACAGCTGCCCAAACTCTCACCTTTCCACTCAGGCCGCCCTCTTACTTGAAGTGTGTGTGGAACCTGTCCGCGCAGTACACCTCGCTGCACAGCTAAGCATAGGTCTGGGCATCGTAGCTTCCTGCCAGGTGACCGAGGCTCACAGGCAGATGTGTCCCTGGGACACACGCGGAGTGGCTCCTGCCCGGGCCACAGGCCGCCAACCGCCATTGCCCCAGATCGGGGGCCTCAAAGCAGCCCTGTCTGAGTACCCTGCCTCTAGAGGGAGTATTGGACCAACACTTGTAGAACACGGGGTCCTTGAGGGCCACTCATTGGAGGGAAACAAATAAATCTTTGCCGTCTTTCTTCTGAAACTTACGAGCGTTCACACCTAAGCCTCTTACAAGGTCAGCTGTTTAGCTAAACATGAGCTCATGATCTAAATTTACACAATAATGAAGAAAGCAGCTACAAGTGGAGACAATCAGCCAAAACAATCAATACCAGAATTAGATTCCCAAGGCCATCCATCAGATGTAGGAATAATCGGGTGCAAGGCAGAAAATATACATAAACTGGAACTGAAACAAGGCACGAGGATGTTTTCAAAGACTGGTAGGATCTCTAAAACATTTTTAAAGGACATGTCATTGATAAAGCTAAATACACAAAGGTTGTGTAATACAACAGATTAATCATTGAGAAGAGTGAAATTATGCTGTTTTGAAAACTATCGCAGGTCAGATTTTCTGCCTAATTATATAAGAAGATTTCTCTAAAAAATAAACATTATTTCAAAGCCTTATTGGCTGTGAAATAAGTTAAGGGTATTTCAAATGGCTTGTCTGCAAAGAAAGGTGAGATGTAGTAAATCACAGAAAGTCGAGGGGAAAATAGGTCAATATATACATTGCTATATGGTGAACTAAGCCTTAGGCCGTCAACAGTGGAGAGGACCTGACCCTTTGAAACGTACAAGTAAGCTGGAATCTTCAAAAGTTCAAATCTTTATAAGTAAAAAGATTTAGTAAAATGAATAACCAAGTGTTTTAATTGACATCAGAAGATGAAAACAATAAACCCTGAGAACATAGAAAAAAGTTAAATAAAGATAGGAGCAGAACTTAATACAACAGAAAACGTATAAAATTCAGGTGATTTAGTAAGTCCAAAGAATCTTCTTTGAAAAGATTTAAAAGACACACTTTGATTAAGGAAAACAAAAACATAAGTAAAGAATATACAGAAAGAGTCAGGACAATGTTAGAGCAGAGAATATATGAAATGCCAGTAAATTTGAACATTTCTGTCAAGTGGACCATTTCCTAGCTCCTAAAGTTTACCAAAAGTGACACAAGAGGAAATCATTTAAGGTCATCATGTCTGCCCTTGGCATTCTCGGAACGCCCTGGCCTCAGAATGCAGCCTCTGTAGTCCATGGTAACCTGCGGATAGGGGGCGGGGCTGAGGGAGGTTGGAACACTGCCCTCACTGAGGGAGTGGGTGTGGCCATCTCTGCTGTGACTGAACAAAGGGCAGGGGAGCAGGGGGCCCAGGGCAGGGCCCTCAGAGCCCGGCAGGCCCAGTGGAGTGTCACAAGCATTTAGGCCCAGGCCAAAGGGCGCTTTCTTTGTCTGCACAGCTGCCCAAACTCTCACCTTTCCACTCAGGCCGCCCTCTTACTTGAAGTGTGTGTGGAACCTGTCCGCGCAGTACACCTCGCTGCACAGCTAAGCATAGGTCTGGGCATCGTAGCTTCCTGCCAGGTGACCGAGGCTCACAGGCAGATGGGTCCCTGGGACACACGCGGAGAGGCTCCTGCCCGGGCCACACGCCGCCCACTGCCCCTGCCCCAGATCGGGGGCCGCAAAGCAGCCCTGTCGGAGTCCCCTGCCTCTAGAGGGAGTATTGGACCAACACTTGTAGAAAACGGGGTCCTTGAGGGCCACTCATTGGAGGGACACTAATAAATCTTTGCCGACTTTCTGCTGAAACTTACGAGCGTTCACACCTAAGCCTCTTACAAGGTCAGCTGTTTAGCTAAACATGAGCTCATGATCTAAATTTACACAATAATGAAGAAAGCAGCTACAAGGGGAGACAATCAGCCAAAACAATCAATACCAGAATAAGATTCCCAAGGCCATCCATCAGATGTAGGAATAATCGGGTGCAAGGCAGAAAATATACATAAAACTGGAACTGAAACAAGGCACGAGGATGTTTTCAAAGACTGGTAGGATCTCTAAAACATTTTTAAAGGACATGTCATTGATAAAGCTAAATACACAAAGGTTGTGTAATACAACAGATTAATCATTGAGAAGAGTGAAATTATGCTGTTTTGAAAACTATGGCAGGTCAGATTTTCTGCCTAATTATATAAGAAGATTTCTCTAAAAAATAAACATTATTTCAAAGCCTTATTGGCTGTGAAATAAGTTAAGGGTGTTTCAAATGGCTTGTCTGCAAAGAAAGGTGAGATGTAGTGGATCACAGAAAGTCGAGGGGAAAATAGGTCAATATATACATTGCTATATGGTGAACTAAGCCTTAGGCCGGCAACAGTGGAGAGGACCTGACCCTTTGAAACGTACAAGTAAGCTGGAATCTTCAAAAGTTCAAATTTTTATAGGTAAAAATATTTATTAAAATGAATAACCAAGTGTTTTAATTGACATTAGAAGATGAAAGCAATAAACCCTGAGAACATAGAAAAAAGTCAAATAAAGATATGAGCAGAACTTAATACAACAGAAAACGTATAAAATTCAGGTGATTTAGTAAGTCCAAAGAATCTTCTTTGAAAAGATTTAAAAGACACACTTTGATTAAGGAAAACAAAAACATAAGTAAAGAATATACAGAAAGAGTCAGGACAATGTTAGAGCAGAGAATATATGAAATGCCAGTAAATTTGAACATTTCTGTCAAGTGGACCATTTCCTAGCTCCTAAAGTTTACCAAAACTGACACAAGAGGAAATCATTTAAGGTCATCATGTCTGCCCTTGGCATTCTCGGAACGCCCTGGCCTCAGAATGCAGCCTCTGTAGTCCATGGTAACCTGCGGAGAGGGGGCGGGGCTGAGGGAGGTTGGAACACTGCCCTCACTGAGGGAGTGGGTGTGGCCATCTCTGCTGTGACTGAACAAAGGGCAGGGGAGCAGGGGGCCCAGGGCAGGGCCCTCAGAGCCCGGCAGGCCCAGTGGAGTGTCACAAGCATTTAGGCCCAGGCCAAAGGGCGCTTTCTTTGTCTGCACAGCTGCCCAAACTCTCACCTTTCCACTCAGGCCGCCCTCTTACTTGAAGTGTGTGTGGAACCTGTCCGCGCAGTACACCTCACTGCACAGCTAAGCATAGGTCTGGGCATCGTAGCTTCCTGCCAGGTGACCGAGGCTCACAGGCAGATGGGTCCCTGGGACACACGCGGAGAGGCTCCTGCCCGGGCCACAGGCTGCCCACTGCCCCTGCCCCAGATCGGGGGCGGCAAAGCAGCCCTGTCTGAGTCCCCTGCCTCTAGAGGGAGTATTGGACCAACACTTGTAGAAAACGGGGTCCTTGAGGGCCACTCATTGGAGGGACACAAATAAATCTTTGCCGACTTTCTGCTGAAACCTACGAGCGTTCACACCTAAACCTCTTACAAGGTCAGCTGTTTAGCTAAACATGAGCTCATGATCTAAATTTACACAATAATGAAGAAAGCAGCTATAAGGGGAGACAATCAGCCAAAACAATCAATACCAGAATTAGATTCCCAAGGCCATCCATCAGATGTAGGAATAATCGGGTGCAAGGCAGAAAATATACATAAAACTGGAACTGAAACAAGGCACGAGGATGTTTTCAAAGACTGGTAGGATCTCTAAAACATTTTTCAAGGACATGTCATTGATAAAGCTAAATACACAAAGGTTGTGTAATACAACAGATTAATCATTGAGAAGAGTGAAATTATGCTGTTTTGAAAACTATGGCAGGTCAGATTTTCTGCCTAATTATATAAGAAGATTTCTCTAAAAAATAAACATTATTTCAAAGCCTTATTGGCTGTGAAATAAGTTAAGGGTGTTTCAAATGGCTTGTCTGCAAAGAAAGGTGAGATGTAGTGGATCACAGAAAGTCGAGGGGAAAATAGGTCAATATATACATTGCTATATGGTGAACTAAGCCTTAGGCCGGCAACAGTGGAGAGGACCTGACCCTTTGAAACGTACAAGTAAGCTGGAATCTTCAAAAGTTCAAATTTTTATAGGTAAAAAGATTTATTAAAATGAATAACCAAGTGTTTTAATTGACATCAGAAGATGAAAGCAATAAACCCTGAGAACATAGAAAAAAGTTAAATAAAGATATGAGCAGAACTTAATACAACAGAAAACGTATAAAATTCAGGTGATTTAGTAAGTCCAAAGAATCTTCTTTGAAAAGATTTAAAAGACACACTTTGATTAAGGAAAACAAAAACATAAGTAAAGAATATACAGAAAGAGTCAGGACAATGTTAGAGCAGAGAATATATGAAATGCCAGTAAATTTGAACATTTCTGTCAAGTGGACCATTTCCTAGCTCCTAAAGTTTACCAAAAGTGACACAAGAGGAAATCATTTAAGGTCATCATGTCTGCCCTTGGCATTCTCGGAACGCCCTGGCCTCAGAATGCAGCCTCTGTAGTCCATGGTAACCTGCGGAGAGGGGGCGGGGCTGAGGGAGGTTGGAACACTGCCCTCACTGAGGGAGTGGGTGTGGCCATCTCTGCTGTGACTGAACAAAGGGCAGGGGAGCAGGGGGCCCAGGGCAGGGCCCTCAGAGCCCGGCAGGCCCAGTGGAGTGTCACAAGCATTTAGGCCCAGGCCAAAGGGCGCTTTCTTTGTCTGCACAGCTGCCCAAACTCTCACCTTTCCACTCAGGCCGCCCTCTTACTTGAAGTGTGTGTGGAACCTGTCCGCGCAGTACACCTCACTGCACAGCTAAGCATAGGTCTGGGCATCGTAGCTTCCTGCCAGGTGACCGAGGCTCACAGGCAGATGGGTCCCTGGGACACACGCGGAGAGGCTCCTGCCCGGGCCACAGGCTGCCCACTGCCCCTGCCCCAGATCGGGGGCGGCAAAGCAGCCCTGTCTGAGTCCCCTGCCTCTAGAGGGAGTATTGGACCAACACTTGTAGAAAACGGGGTCCTTGAGGGCCACTCATTGGAGGGACACAAATAAATCTTTGCCGACTTTCTGCTGAAACCTACGAGCGTTCACACCTAAACCTCTTACAAGGTCAGCTGTTTAGCTAAACATGAGCTCATGATCTAAATTTACACAATAATGAAGAAAGCAGCTACAAGTGGAGACAATCAGCCAAAACAATCAATACCAGAATTAGATTCCCAAGGCCATCCATCAGATGTAGGAATAATCGGGTGCAAGGCAGAAAATATACATAAACTGGAACTGAAACAAGGCACGAGGATGTTTTCAAAGACTGGTAGGATCTCTAAAACATTTGTAAAGGACATGTCATTGATAAAGCTAAATACACAAAGGTTGTGTAATACAACAGATTAATCATTGAGAAGAGTGAAATTATGCTGTTTTGAAAATTATGGCAGGTCAGATTTTCTGCCTAATTATATAAGAAGATTTCTCTAAAAAATACACATTATTTCAAAGCCTTATTGGCTGTGAAATAAGTTAAGGGTATTTCAAATGGCTTGTCTGCAAAGAAAGGTGAGATGTAGTGGATCACAGAAAGTCGAGGGGAAAATAGGTCAATATATTCATTGCTATATGGTGAACTAAGCCTTAGGCCGGCAACAGTGGAGAGATCCTGACCCTTAGAAACGTACAAGTAAGCTGGAATCTTCAAAAGTTCAAATTTTTATAAGTAAAAAGATTTATTAAAATGAATAACCAAGTGTTTTAATTGACATCAGAAGATGAAAAGAATAAACCCTGAGAACATAGAAAAAAGTTAAATAAAGATAGGAGCAGAACTTAATACAACAGAAAACGTATAAAATTCAGGTGATTTAGTAAGTCCAAAGAATCTTCTTTGAAAAGATTTAAAAGACACACTTTGATTAAGGAAAACAAAAACATAAGTAAAGAATATACAGAAAGAGTCAGGACAATGTTAGAGCAGAGAATATATGAAATGCCAGTAAATTTGAACATTTCTGTCAAGTGGACCATTTCCTAGCTCCTAAAGTTTACCAAAACTGACACAAGAGGAAATCATTTAAGGTCATCATGTCTGCCCTTGGCATTCTCGGAACGCCCTGGCCTCAGAATGCAGCCTCTGTAGTCCATGGTAACCTGCGGAGAGGGGGCGGGGCTGAGGGAGGTTGGAACACTGCCCTCACTGAGGGAGTGGGTGTGGCCATCTCTGCTGTGACTGAACAAAGGGCAGGGGAGCAGGGGGCCCAGGGCAGGGCCCTCAGAGCCCGGCAGGCCCAGTGGAGTGTCACAAGCATTTAGGCCAAGGCCAAAGGGCGCTTTCTTTGTCTGCACAGCTGCCCAAACTCTCACCTTTCCACTCAGGCCGCCCTCTTACTTGAAGTGTGTGTGGAACCTGTCCGCGCAGTACACCTCGCTGCACAGCTAAGCATAGGTCTGGTCATCGTAGCTTCCTGCCAGGTGACCGAGGCTCACAGGCAGATGGGTCCCTGGGACACACGCGGAGTGGCTCCTGCCCGGGCCACAGGCCGCCAACCGCCATTGCCCCAGATCGGGGGCCTCAAAGCAGCCCTGTCTGAGTCCCCTGCCTCTAGAGGGAGTATTGGACCAACACTTGTAGAAAATGGTGTCCTTGAGGGCCACTCATTGGAGGGAAACAAATAAATCTTTGCCGTCTTTCTTCTGAAACTTACGAGCGTTCACACCTAAGCCTCTTACAAGGTCAGCTGTTTAGCTAAACATGAGCTCATGATCTAAATTTACACAATAATGAAGAAAGCAGCTACAAGGTGAGACAATCACCCAAAACAATCAATACCAGAATTAGATTCCCAAGGCCATCCATCAGATGTAGGAATAATCGGGTGCAAGGCAGAAAATATACATAAACTGGAACTGAAACAAGGCACGAGGATGTTTTCAAAGACTGGTAGGATCTCTAAAACATTTTTAAAGGACATGTCATTGCTAAAGCTAAATACACCAAGGTTGTGTAATACAACAGATTAATCATTGAGAAGAGTGAAGTTAAGCTGTTTTGAAAACTATGGCAGGTCAGATTTTCTGCCTAATTATATAAGAAGATTTCCCTAAAAAATACACATTATTTCAAAGCCTTATTGGCTGTGAAATAAGTTAAGGGTGTTTCAAATGGCTTGTCTGCAAAGAAAGGTGAGATGTAGGGGATCACGGAAAGTCGAGGGGAAAATAGGTCAATATATACATTGCTATATGGTGAACTAAGCCTTAGGCCGGCAACAATGGAGAGGACGTGACCCTTAGAAACGTACAAGTAAGCTGGAATCTTCAAAAGTTCAAATCTTTATAAGTAAAAAGTTTTATTAAAATGAATAACCAAGTGTTTTAATTGACATCAGAAGATGAAAACAAACCCTGAGAACATAGAAAAAAGTTAAATAAAGATAGGAGCAGAACTTAATACAACAGAAAACGTATAAAATTCAGGTGATTTAGTAAGTCCAAAGAATCTTCTTTGAAAAGATTTAAAAGACACACTTTGATTAAGGAAAACAAAAACATAAGTAAAGAATATACAGAAAGAGTCAGGACAATGTTAGAGCAGAGAATATATGAAATGCCAGTAAATTTGAACATTTCTGTCAAGTGGACCATTTCCTAGCTCCTAAAGTTTACCAAAAGTGACACAAGAGGAAATCATTTAAGGTCATCATGTCTGCCCTTGGCATTCTCGGAACGCCCTGGCCTCAGAATGCAGCCTCTGTAGTCCATGGTAACCTGCGGAGAGGGGGCGGGGCTGAGGGAGGTTGGAACACTGCCCTCACTGAGGGAGTGGGTGTGGCCATCTCTGCTGTGACTGAACAAAGGGCAGGGGAGCAGGGGGCCCAGGGCAGGGCCCTCAGAGCCCGGCAGGCCCAGTGGAGTGTCACAAGCATTTAGGCCCAGGCCAAAGGGCGCTTTCTTTGTCTGCACAGCTGCCCAAACTCTCACCTTTCCACTCAGGCCGCCCTCTTACTTGAAGTGTGTGTGGAACCTGTCCGCGCAGTACACCTCGCTGCACAGCTAAGCATAGGTCTGGGTATCGTAGCTTCCTGCTAGGTGACCGAGGCTCACAGGCAGATGGGTCCCTGGGACACACGCGGAGAGGCTCCTGCCCGGGCCACACGCCCCCCACTGCCCCTGCCCCAGATCGGGGGCCGCAATGCAGCCCTGTCTGACTCCCCTGACTCTAGAGGGAGTATTGGACCAACACTTGTAGAATACGGGGTCCTTGAGGGCCACTCATTGGAGGGACACAAATAAATCTTTGCCGACTTTCTGCTGAAACTTACGAGCGTTCACACCTAAGCCTCTTATAAGGTCAGCTGTTTAGCTAAACATGAGCTCATGATCTAAATTTACACAATAATGAAGAAAGCAGCTATAAGGGGAGACAATCAGCCAAAACAATCAATACCAGAATTAGATTCCCAAGGCTATCCATCAGATGTAGGAATAATCGGGTGCAAGGCAGAAAATATACATAAAACTGGAACTGAAACAAGGCACGAGGATGTTTTCAAAGACTGGTAGGATCTCTAAAACATTTTTAAAGATCATGTCATTGATAAAGCTAAATACACAAAGGTTGTGTAATACAACAGATTAATCATTGAGAAGAGTGAAATTATGCTGTTTTGAAAACTATGGCAGGTCAGATTTTCTGCCTAATTATATAAGAAGATTTCTCTAAAAAATAAACATTATTTCAAAGCCTTATTGGCTGTGAAATAAGTTAAGGGTATTTCAAATGGCTTGTCTGCAAAGAAAGGTGAGATGTAGTGGATCACAGAAAGTCGAGGGGAAAATAGGTCAATATATACATTGCTATATGGTGAACTAAGCCTTAGGCCGGCAACAGTGGAGAGGACCTGACCCTTTGAAACGTACAAGTAAGCTGGAATCTTCAAAAGTTCAAATTTTTATAGGTAAAAAGATTTATTAAAATGAATAACCAAGTGTTTTAATTGACATCAGAAGATGAAAACAATAAACCCTGAGAACATAGATAAAAGTTAAATAAAGATATGAGCAGAACTTAATACAACAGAAAACGTATAAAATTCAGGTGATTTAGTAAGTCCAAAGAATCTTCTTTGAAAAGATTTAAAAGACACACTTTGATTAAGGAAAACAAAAACATAAGTAAAGAATATACAGAAAGAGTCAGGACAATGTTAGAGCAGAGAATATATGAAATGCCAGTAAATTTGAACATTTCTGTCAAGTGGACCATTTCCTAGCTCCTAAAGTTTACCAAAACTGACACAAGAGGAAATCATTTAAGGTCATCATGTCTGCCCTTGGCATTCTCGGAACGCCCTGGCCTCAGAATGCAGCCTCTGTAGTCCATGGTAACCTGCGGAGAGGGGGCGTGGCGGAGGGAGGTTGGAACACTGCCCTCCCTGAGGGAGTGGGTGTGGCCATCTCTGCTGTGACTGAACAAAGGGCAGGGGAGCAGGGGGCCAAGGGCACGGCCCTCAGAGCCCGGCAGGCCCAGTGGAGTGTCACAAGCATTTAGGCCCAGGCCAAAGGGCGCTTTCTTTGTCTGCACAGCTGCCCAAACACTCACCTTTCCACTCAGGCCGCCCTCTTACTTGAAGTGTGTGTGGAACCTGTCCGCGCAGTACACCTCGCTGCACAGCTAAGCATAGGTCTGGGCATCGTAGCTTCCTGCCAGGTGACCGAGGCTCACAGGCAGATGGGTCCCTGGGACACACGCGGAGAGGCTCCTGCCCGGGCCACAGGCTGCCCACTGCCCCTGCCCCAGATCGGGGGCGGCAAAGCAGCCCTGTCTGAGTCCCCTGCCTCTAGAGGGAGTATTGGACCAACACTTGTAGAAAACGGGGTCCTTGAGGGCCACTCATTGGAGGGACACAAATATATCTTGGCCGACTTTCGGCTGAAAATTACGAGCGTTCACACCTAAACCTCTTACAAGGTCAGCTGTTTAGCTAAACATGAGCTCATGATCTAAATTTACACAATAATGAAGAAAGCAACTATAAGGGGAGACAATCAGCCAAAACAATCAATACCAGAATTAGATTCCCAAGGCCATCCATCAGATGTAGGAATAATCGGGTGCAAGGCAGAAAATATACATAAAACTGGAACTGAAACAAGGCACGAGGATGTTTTCAAAGACTGGTAGGATCTCTAAAACATTTTTAAAGGACATGTCATTGATAAAGCTAAATACACAAAGGTTGTGTAATACAACAGATTAATCATTGAGAAGAGTGAAATTATGCTGTTTTGAAAACTATGGCAGGTCAGATTTTCTGCCTAATTATATAAGAAGATTTCTCTAAAAAATAAACATTATTTCAAAGCCTTATTGGCTGTGAAATAAGTTAAGGGTGTTTCAAATGGCTTGTCTGCAAAGAAAGGTGAGATGTAGGGGATCACAGAAAGTCGAGGGGAAAATAGGTCAATATATACATTGCTATATGGTGAACTAAGCCTTAGGCCGGCAACAGTGGAGAGGACCTGACCCTTAGAAACGTACAAGTAAGCTGGAATCTTCAAAAGTTCAAATTTTTATAAGTAAAAAGATTTATTAAAATGAATAACCAAGTGTTTTAATTGACATCAGAAGATGAAAAGAATAAACCCTGAGAACATAGAAAAAATTTAAATAAAGATATGAGCAGAACTTAATACAACAGAAAACGTATAAAATTCAGGTGATTTAGTAAGTCCAAAGAATCTTCTTTGAAAAGATTTAAAAGACACACTTTGATTAAGGAAAACAAAAACATAAGTAAAGAATATACAGAAAGAGTCAGGACAATGTTAGAGCAGAGAATATATGAAATGCCAGTAAATTTGAACATTTCTGTCAAGTGGACCATTTCCTAGCTCCTAAAGTTTACCAAAAGTGACACAAGAGGAAATCATTTAAGGTCATCATGTCTGCCCTTGGCATTCTCGGAATGCCCTGGCCTCAGAATGCAGCCTCTGTAGTCCATGGTAACCTGCGGAGAGGGGGCGGGGCTGAGGGAGGTTGGAACACTGCCCTCACTGAGGGAGTGGGTGTGGCCATCTCTGCTGTGACTGAACAAAGGGCAGGGGAGCAGGGGGCCCAGGGCAGGGCCCTCAGAGCCCGGCAGGCCCAGTGGAGTGTCACAAGCATTTAGGCCCAGGCCAAAGGGCGCTTTCTTTGTCTGCACAGCTGCCCAAACTCTCACCTTTCCACTCAGGCCGCCCTCTTACTTGAAGTGTGTGTGGAACCTGTCCGCGCAGTACACCTCGCTGCACAGCTAAGCATAGGTCTGGGTATCGTAGCTTCCTGCCAGGTGACCGAGGCTCACAGGCAGATGGGTCCCTGGGACACACGCAGAGAGGCTCCTGCCCGGGCCACACGACGCCCACTGCCCCTGCCCCAGATCGGGGGCCGCAATGCAGCCCTGTCTGACTCCCCTGCCTCTAGAGGGAGTATTGGACCAACACTTGTAGAATACGGGGTCCTTGAGGGCCACTCATTGGAGGGACACAAGTAAATCTTTGCCGACTTTCTGCTGAAACTTACGAGCGTTCACACCTAAGCCTCTTATAAGGTCAGCTGTTTAGCTAAACATGAGCTCATGATCTAAATTTACACAATAATGAAGAAAGCAGCTATAAGGGGAGACAATCAGCCAAAACAATCAATACCAGAATTAGATTCCCAAGGCTATCCATCAGATGTAGGAATAATCGGGTGCAAGGCAGAAAATATACATAAAACTGGAACTGAAACAAGGCACGAGGATGTTTTCAAAGACTGGTAGGATCTCTAAAACATTTTTAAAGATCATGTCATTGATAAAGCTAAATACACAAAGGTTGTGTAATACAACAGATTAATCATTGAGAAGAGTGAAATTATGCTGTTTTGAAAACTATGGCAGGTCAGATTTTTTGCCTAATTATATAAGAAGATTTCTCTAAAAAATAAACATTATTTCAAAGCCTTATTGGCTGTGAAATAAGTTAAGGGTATTTCAAATGGCTTGTCTGCAAAGAAAGGTGAGATGTAGTGGATCACAGAAAGTCGAGGGGAAAATAGGTCAATATATACATTGCTATATGGTGAACTAAGCCTTAGGCCGGCAACAGTGGAGAGGACCTGACCCTTTGAAACGTACAAGTAAGCTGGAATCTTCAAAAGTTCAAATTTTTATAGGTAAAAAGATTTATTAAAATGAATAACCAAGTGTTTTAATTGACATCAGAAGATGAAAACAATAAACCCTGAGAACATAGAAAAAAGTTAAATAAAGATATGAGCAGAACTTAATACAACAGAAAACGTATAAAATTCAGGTGATTTAGTAAGTCCAAAGAATCTTCTTTGAAAAGATTTAAAAGACACACTTTGATTAAGGAAAACAAAAACATAAGTAAAGAATATACAGAAAGAGTCAGGACAATGTTAGAGCAGAGAATATATGAAATGCCAGTAAATTTGAACATTTCTGTCAAGTGGACCATTTCCTAGCTCCTAAAGTTTACCAAAACTGACACAAGAGGAAATCATTTAAGGTCATCATGTCTGCCCTTGGCATTCTCGGAACGCCCTGGCCTCAGAATGCAGCCTCTGTAGTCCATGGTAACCTGCGGAGAGGGGGCGGGGCTGAGGGAGGTTGGAACACTGCCCTCACTGAGGGAGTGGTTGTGGCCATCTCTGCTGTGACTGAACAAAGGGCAGGGGAGCAGGGGGCCCAGGGCAGGGCCCTCAGAGCCCGGCAGGCCCAGTGGAGTGTCACAAGCATTTAGGCCCAGGCCAAAGGGCGCTTTCTTTGTCTGCACAGCTGCCCAAACTCTCAACTTTCCACTCAGGCCGCCCTCTTACTTGAAGTGTGTGTGGAACCTGTCCGCGCAGTACACCTCGCTGCACAGCTAAGCATAGGTCTGGGCATCGTAGCTTCCTGCCAGGTGACCGAGGCTCACAGGCAGATGGGTCCCTGGGACACACGCGGAGAGGCTCCTGCCCGGGCCACAGGCTGCCCACTGCCCCTGCCCCAGATCGGGGGCGGCAAAGCAGCCCTGTCTGAGTCCCCTGCCTCTAGAGGGAGTATTGGACCAACACTTGTAGAAAACGGGGTCCTTGAGGGCCACTCATTGGAGGGACACAAATAAATCTTTGCCGACTTTCTGCTGAAACTTACGAGCGTTCACACCTAAACCTCTTACAAGGTCAGCTGTTTAGCTAAACATGAGCTCATGATCTAAATTTA
Source organism: Mesoplodon mirus (assembly GCF_964341445.2). NCBI lineage: Eukaryota > Metazoa > Chordata > Mammalia > Artiodactyla > Ziphiidae > Mesoplodon > Mesoplodon mirus. Next base: position 62,913 of record NW_028294741.1, read on the forward strand.
CACAATAATGAAGAAAGCAGCTATAAGGGGAGACAATCAGCCAAAACAATCAATACCAGAATTAGATTCCCAAGGCCATCCATCAGATGTAGGAATAATCGGGTGCAAGGCAGAAAATATACATAAACTGGAACTGAAACAAGGCACGAGGATGTTTTCAAAGACTGGTAGGATCTCTAAAACATTTTTAAAGGACATGTCATTGCTAAAGCTAAATACACAAAGGTTGTGTAATACAACAGATTAATCATTGAGAAGAGTGAAGTTAAGCTGTTTTGAAAACTATGGCAGGTCAGATTTTCTGCCTAATTATATAAGAAGATTTCCCTAAAAAATACACATTATTTCAAAGCCTTATTGGCTGTGAAATAAGTTAAGGGTGTTTCAAATGGCTTGTCTGCAAAGAAAGGTGAGATGTAGGGGATCACGGAAAGTCGAGGGGAAAATAGGTCAATATATACATTGCTATATGGTGAACTAAGCCTTAGGCCGGCAACAATGGAGAGGACCTGACCCTTAGAAACGTACAAGTAAGCTGGAATCTTCAAAAGTTCAAATCTTTATAAGTAAAAAGATTTATTAAAATGAATAACCAAGTGTTTTAATTGACATCAGAAGATGAAAACAATAAACCCTGAGAACATAGAAAAAAGTTAAATAAAGATAGGAGCAGAACTTAATACAACAGAAAACGTATAAAATTCAGGTGATTTAGTAAGTCCAAAGAATCTTCTTTGAAAAGATTTAAAAGACACACTTTGATTAAGGAAAACAAAAACATAAGTAAAGAATATACAGAAAGAGTCAGGACAATGTTAGAGCAGAGAATATATGAAATGCCAGTAAATTTGAACATTTCTGTCAAGTGGACCATTTCCTAGCTCCTAAAGTTTACCAAAACTGACACAAGAGGAAATCATTTAAGGTCATCATGTCTGCCCTTGGCATTCTCGGAACGCCCTGGCCTCAGAATGCAGCCACTGTAGTCCATGGTAACCTGCGGAGAGGGGGCGGGGCTGAGGGAGGTTGGAACACTGCCCTCACTGAGGGAGTGGGTGTGGCCATCTCTGCTGTGACTGAACAAAGGGCAGGGGAGCAGGGGGCCCAGGGCAGGGCCCTCAGAGCCCGGCAGGCCCAGTGGAGTGTCACAAGCATTTAGGCCCAGGCCAAAGGGCGCTTTCTTTGTCTGCACAGCTGCCCAAACTCTCACCTTTCCACTCAGGCCGCCCTCTTACTTGAAGTGTGTGTGGAACCTGTCCGCGCAGTACACCTCGCTGCACAGCTAAGCATAGGTCTGGGTATCGTAGCTTCCTGCCAGGTGACCGAGGCTCACAGGCAGATGGGTACCTGGGACACACGCGGAGAGGCTCCTGCCCGGGCCACACGCCGCCCACTGCCCCTGCCCCAGATTGGGGGCCGCAATGCAGCCCTGTCTGACTCCCATGCCTCTAGAGGGAGTATTGGACCAACACTTGTAGAAAACGGGGTCCTTGAGGGCCACTCATTGGAGGGACACAAATAAATCTTTGCCGACTTTCTGCTGAAACTTACGAGCGTTCACACCTAAGCCTCTTATAAGGTCAGCTGTTTAGCTAAACATGAGCTCATGATCTAAATTTACACAATAATGAAGAAAGCAGCTATAAGGGGAGACAATCAGCCAAAACAATCAATACCAGAATTAGATTCCCAAGGCTATCCATCAGATGTAGGAATAATCGGGTGCAAGGCAGAAAATATACATAAAACTGGAACTGAAACAAGGCACGAGGATGTTTTCAAAGACTGGTAGGATCTCTAAAACATTTTTAAAGATCATGTCATTGATAAAGCTAAATACACAAAGGTTGTGTAATACAACAGATTAATCATTGAGAAGAGTGAAATTATGCTGTTTTGAAAACTATGGCAGGTCAGATTTTCTGCCTAATTATATAAGAAGATTTCTCTAAAAAATAAACATTATTTCAAAGCCTTATTGGCTGTGAAATAAGTTAAGGGTATTTCAAATGGCTTGTCTGCAAAGAAAGGTGAGATGTAGTGGATCACAGAAAGTCGAGGGGAAAATAGGTCAATATATACATTGCTATATGGTGAACTAAGCCTTAGGCCGGCAACAGTGGAGAGGACCTGACCCTTTGAAACGTACAAGTAAGCTGGAATCTTCAAAAGTTCAAATTTTTATAGGTAAAAAGATTTATTAAAATGAATAACCAAGTGTTTTAATTGACATCAAAAGATGAAAACAATAAACCCTGAGAACATAGAAAAAAGTTAAATAAAGATATGAGCAGAACTTAATACAACAGAAAACGTATAAAATTCAGGTGATTTAGTAAGTCCAAAGAATCTTCTTTGAAAAGATTTAAAAGACACACTTTGATTAAGGAAAACAAAAACATAAGTAAAGAATATACAGAAAGAGTCAGGACAATGTTAGAGCAGAGAATATATGAAATGCCAGTAAATTTGAACATTTCTGTCAAGTGGACCATTTCCTAGCTCCTAAAGTTTACCAAAACTGACACAAGAGGAAATCATTTAAGGTCATCATGTCTGCCCTTGGCATTCTCGGAACGCCCTGGCCTCAGAATGCAGCCTCTGTAGTCCATGGTAACCTGCGGAGAGGGGGCGGGGCTGAGGGAGGTTGGAACACTGCCCTCACTGAGGGAGTGGGTGTGGCCATCTCTGCTGTGACTGAACAAAGGGCAGGGGAGCAGGGGGCCCAGGGCAGGGCCCTCAGAGCCCGGCAGGCCCAGTGGAGTGTCACAAGCATTTAGGCCCAGGCCAAAGGGCGCTTTCTTTGTCTGCACAGCTGCCCAAACTCTCACCTTTCCACTCAGGCCGCCCTCTTACTTGAAGTGTGTGTGGAACCTGTCCGCGCAGTACACCTCGCTGCACAGCTAAGCATAGGTCTGGGCATCGTAGCTTCCTGCCAGGTGACCGAGGCTCACAGGCAGATGGGTCCCTGGGACACACGCGGAGAGGCTCCTGCCCGGGCCACAGGCTGCCCACTGCCCCTGCCCCAGATCGGGGGCGGCAAAGCAGCCCTGTCTGAGTCCCCTGCCTCTAGAGGGAGTATTGGACCAACACTTGTAGAAAACGGGGTCCTTGAGGGCCACTCATTGGAGGGACACAAATATATCTTGGCCGACTTTCGGCTGAAACTTACGAGCGTTCACACCTAAACCTCTTACAAGGTCAGCTGTTTAGCTAAACATGAGCTCATGATCTAAATTTACACAATAATGAAGAAAGCAGCTATAAGGGGAGACAATCAGCCAAAACAATCAATACCAGAATTAGATTCCCAAGGCCATCCATCAGATGTAGGAATAATCGGGTGCAAGGAGGAAAATATACATAAAACTGGAACTGAAACAAGGCACGAGGATGTTTTCAAAGACTGGTAGGATCTCTAAAACATTTTTAAAGGACATGTCATTGATAAAGCTAAATACACAAAGGTTGTGTAATACAACAGATTAATCATTGAGAAGAGTGAAATTATGCTGTTTTGAAAACTATGGCAGGTCAGATTTTCTGCCTAATTATATAAGAAGATTTCTCTAAAAAATAAACATTATTTCAAAGCCTTATTGGCTGTGAAATAAGTTAAGGGTGTTTCAAATGGCTTGTCTGCAAAGAAAGGTGAGATGTAGGGGATCACAGAAAGTCGAGGGGAAAATAGGTCAATATATACATTGCTATATGGTGAACTAAGCCTTAGGCCGGCAACAGTGGAGAGGACCTGACCCTTAGAAACGTACAAGTAAGCTGGAATCTTCAAAAGTTCAAATTTTTATAAGTAAAAAGATTTATTAAAATGAATAACCAAGTGTTTTAATTGACATCAGAAGATGAAAAGAATAAACCCTGAGAACATAGAAAAAATTTAAATAAAGATATGAGCAGAACTTAATACAACAGAAAACGTATAAAATTCAGGTGATTTAGTAAGTCCAAAGAATCTTCTTTGAAAAGATTTAAAAGACACACTTTGATTAAGGAAAACAAAAACATAAGTAAATAATATACAGAAAGAGTCAGGACAATGTTAGAGCAGAGAATATATGAAATGCCAGTAAATTTGAACATTTCTGTCAAGTGGACCATTTCCTAGCTCCTAAAGTTTACCAAAAGTGACACAAGAGGAAATCATTTAAGGTCATCATGTCTGCCCTTGGCATTCTCGGAACGCCCTGGCCTCAGAATGCAGCCTCTGTAGTCCATGGTAACCTGCGGAGAGGGGGCGGGGCTGAGGGAGGTTGGAACACTGCCCTCACTGAGGGAGTGGGTGTGGCCATCTCTGCTGTGACTGAACAAAGGGCAGGGGAGCAGGGGGCCCAGGGCAGGGCCCTCAGAGCCCGGCAGGCCCAGTGGAGTGTCACAAGCATTTAGGCCCAGGCCAAAGGGCGCTTTCTTTGTCTGCACAGCTGCCCAAACTCTCACCTTTCCACTCAGGCCGCCCTGTTACTTGAAGTGTGTGTGGAACCTGTCCGCGCAGTACACCTCGCTGCACAGCTAAGCATAGGTCTGGGCATCGTAGCTTCCTGCCAGGTGACCGAGGCTCACAGGCAGATGGGTCCCTGGGACACACGCGGAGTGGCTCCTGCCCGGGCCACAGGCCGCCAACCGCCATTGCCCCAGATCGGGGGCCTCAAAGCAGCCCTGTCTGAGTCCCCTGCCTCTAGAGGGAGTATTGGACCAACACTTGTAGAAAACGGGGTCCTTGAGGGCCACTCATTGGAGGGAAACAAATAAATCTTTGCCGTCTTTCTTCTGAAACTTACGAGCGTTCACACCTAAGCCTCTTACAAGGTCAGCTGTTTAGCTAAACATGAGCTCATGATCTAAATTTACACAATAATGAAGAAAGCAGCTACAAGGGGAGACAATCAGCCAAAACAATCAATACCAGAATTAGATTCCCAAGGCCATCCATCAGATGTAGGAATAATCGGGTGCAAGGCAGAAAATATACATAAACTGGAACTGAAACAAGGCACGAGGATGTTTTCAAAGACTGGTAGGATCTCTAAAACATTTTTAAAGGACATGTCATTGATAAAGCTAAATACACAAAGGTTGTGTAATACAACAGATTAATCATTGAGAAGAGTGAAATTATGCTGTTTTGAAAACTATGGCAGGTCCGATATTCTGCCTAATTATATAAGAAGATTTCTCTAAAAAATACACCTTATTTCAAAGCCTTATTGGCTGTGAAATAAGTTAAGGGTATTTCAAATGGCTTGTCTGCAAAGAAAGGTGAGATGTAGTGGATCACAGAAAGTCGAGGGGAAAATAGGTCAATATATTCATTGCTATATGGTGAACTAAGCCTTAGGCCGGCAACAGTGGAGAGAACCTGACCCTTAGAAACGTACAAGTAAGCTGGAATCTTCAAAAGTTCAAATCTTTATAAGTAAAAAGATTTATTAAAATGAATAACCAAGTGTTTTAATTGACATCAGAAGATGAAAACAATAAACCCTGAGAACATAGAACAAAGATAAATAAAGATAGGAGCAGAACTTAATACAACAGAAAACGTATAAAATTCAGGTGATTTAGTAAGTCCAAAGAATCTTCTTTGAAAAGATTTAAAAGACACACTTTGATTAAGGAAAACAAAAACATAAGTAAAGAATATACAGAAAGAGTCAGGACAATGTTAGAGAAGAGAATATATGAAATGCCAGTAAATTTGAACATTTCTGTAAAGTGGACCATTTCTTGCTCCTAAAGTTTACCAAAACTGACACAAGAGGAAATCATTTAAGGTCATCATGTCTGCCCTTGGCATTCTCGGAACGCCCTGGCCTCAGAATGCAGCCTCTGTAGTCCATGGTAACCTGCGGAGAGGGGGCGGGGCTGAGGGAGTTTGGAACACTGCCCTCACTGAGGGAGTGGGTGTGGCCATCTCTGCTGTGACTGAACAAAGGGCAGGGGAGCAGGGGGCCCAGGGCAGGGCCCTCAGAGCCCGGCAGGCCCAGTGGAGTGTCACAAGCATTTAGGCCCAGGCCAAAGGGCGCTTTCTTTGTCTGCACAGCTGCCCAAACTCTCACCTTTCCACTCAGGCCGCCCTGTTACTTGAAGTGTGTGTGGAACCTGTCCGCGCAGTACACCTCGCTGAACAGCTAAGCATAGGTCTGGGCATCGTAGCTTCCTGCCAGGTGACCGAGGCTCACAGGCAGATGGGTCCCTGGGAGACACGCGGAGTGGCTCCTGCCCGGGCCACAGGCCGCCGACCGCCATTGCCCCAGATCGGGGGCCTCAAAGCAGCCCTGTCTGAGTCCCCTGCCTCTAGAGGGAGTATTGGACCAACACTTGTAGAAAACGGGGTCCTTGAGGGCCACTCATTGGAGGGAAACAAATAAATCTTTGCCGTCTTTCTTCTGAAACTTACGAGCGTTCACACCTAAGCCTCTTACAAGGTCAGCTGTTTAGCTAAACATGAGCTCATGATCTAAATTTACACAATAATGAAGAAAGCAGCTACAAGTGGAGACAATCAGCCAAAACAATCAATACCAGAATTAGATTCCCAAGGCCATCCATCAGATGTAGGAATAATCGGGTGCAAGGCAGAAAATATACATAAACTGGAACTGAAACAAGGCACGAGGATGTTTTCAAAGACTGGTAGGATCTCTAAAACATTTGTAAAGGACATGTCATTGATAAAGCTAAATACACAAAGGTTGTGTAATACAACAGATTAATCATTGAGAAGAGTGAAATTATGCTGTTTTGAAAACTATGGCAGGTCAGATTTTCTGCCTAATTATATAAGAAGATTTCTCTAAAAAATAAACATTATTTCAAAGCCTTATTGGCTGTGAAATAAGTTAAGGGTATTTCAAATGGCTTGTCTGCAAAGAAAGGTGAGATGTAGTGGATCACAGAAAGTCGAGGGGAAAATAGGTCAATATATACATTGCTATATGGTGAACTAAGCCTTAGGCCGGCAACAGTGGAGAGGACCTGACCCTTTGAAACGTACAAGTAAGCTGGAATCTTCAAAAGTTCAAATTTTTATAGGTAAAAAGATTTATTAAAATGAATAACCAAGTGTTTTAATTGACATCAGAAGATGAAAACAATAAACCCTGAGAACATAGAAAAAAGTTAAATAAAGATATGAGCAGAACTTAATACAACAGAAAACGTATAAAATTCAGGTGATTTAGTAAGTCCAAAGAATCTTCTTTGAAAAGATTTAAAAGACACACTTTGATTAAGGAAAACAAAAACATAAGTAAAGAATATACAGAAAGAGTCAGGACAATGTTAGAGCAGAGAATATATGAAATGCCAGTAAATTTGAACATTTCTGTCAAGTGGACCATTTCCTAGCTCCTAAAGTTTACCAAAACTGACACAAGAGGAAATCATTTAAGGTCATCATGTCTGCCCTTGGCATTCTCGGAACGCCCTGGCCTCAGAATGCAGCCTCTGTAGTCCATGGTAACCTGAGGAGAGGGGGCGGGGCTGAGGGAGGTTGGAACACTGCCCTCACTGAGGGAGTGGGTGTGGCCATCTCTGCTGTGACTGAACAAAGGGCAGGGGAGCAGGGGGCCCAGGGCAGGGCCCTCAGAGCCCGGCAGGCCCAGTGGAGTGTCACAAGCATTTAGGCCCAGGCCAAAGGGCGCTTTCTTTGTCTGCACAGCTGCCCAAACTCTCACCTTTCCACTCAGGCCGCCCTCTTACTTGAAGTGTGTGTGGAACCTGTCCGCGCAGTACACCTCGCTGCACAGCTAAGCATAGGTCTGGGCATCGTAGCTTCCTGCCAGGTGACCGAGGCTCACAGGCAGATGGGTCCCTGGGACACACGCGGAGAGGCTCCTGCCCGGGCCACAGGCTGCCAGCTGCCCCTGCCCCAGATCGGGGGTGGCAAAGCAGCCCTGTCTGAGTCCCCTGCCTCTAGAGGGAGTATTGGACCAGCACTTGTAGAAAACGGGGTCCTTGAGGGCCACTCATTGGAGGGACACAAATAAATCTTTGCCGACTTTCTGCTGAAACTTACGAGCGTTCACACCTAAACCTCTTACAAGGTCAGCTGTTTAGCTAAACATGAGCTCATGATCTAAATTTACACAATAATGAAGAAAGCAGCTATAAGGGGAGACAATCAGCCAAAACAATCAATACCAGAATTAGATTCCCAAGGCCATCCATCAGATGTAGGAATAATCGGGTGCAAGGCAGAAAATATACATAAAACTGGAACTGAAACAAGGCACGACGATGTTTTCAAAGACTGGTAGGATCTCTAAAACATTTTTAAAGGACATGTCATTGATAAAGCTAAATACACAAAGGTTGTGTAATACAACAGATTAATCATTGAGAAGAGTGAAATTATGCTGTTTTGAAAACTATGGCAGGTCAGATTTTCTGCCTAATTATATAAGAAGATTTCTCTAAAAAATAAACATTATTTCAAAGCCTTATTGGCTGTGAAATAAGTTAAGGGTGTTTCAAATGGCTTGTCTGCAAAGAAAGGTGAGATGTAGTGGATCACAGAAAGTCGAGGGGAAAATAGGTCAATATATACATTGCTATATGGTGAACTAAGCCTTAGGCCGGCAACAGTGGAGAGGACCTGACCCTTAGAAACGTACAAGTAAGCTGGAATCTTCAAAAGTTCAAATATTTATAAGTAAAAAGATTTATTAAAATGAATAACCAAGTGTTTTAATTGACATCAGAAGATGAAAAGAATAAACCCTGAGAACATAGAAAAAAGTTAAATAAAGATATGAGCAGAACTTAATACAACAGAAAACGTATAAAATTCAGGTGATTTAGTAAGTCCAAAGAATCTTCTTTGAAAAGATTTAAAAGACACACTTTGATTAAGGAAAACAAAAACATAAGTAAAGAATATACAGAAAGAGTCAGGACAATGTTAGAGCAGAGAATATATGAAATGCCAGTAAATTTGAACATTTCTGTCAAGTGGACCATTTCCTAGCTCCTAAAGTTTACCAAAAGTGACACAAGAGGAAATCATTTAAGGTCATCATGTCTGCCCTTGGCATTCTCGGAACGCCCTGGCCTCAGAATGCAGCCTCTGTAGTCCATGGTAACCTGCGGAGAGGGGGCGGGGCTGAGGGAGGTTGGAACACTGCCCTCACTGAGGGAGTGGGTGTGGCCATCTCTGCTGTGACTGAACAAAGGGCAGGGGAGCAGGGGGCCCAGGGCAGGGCCCTCAGAGCCCGGCAGGCCCAGTGGAGTGTCACAAGCATTTAGGCCCAGGCCAAAGGGCGCTTTCTTTGTCTGCACAGCTGCCCAAACTCTCACCTTTCCACTCAGGCCGCCCTCTTACTTGAAGTGTGTGTGGAACCTGTCCGCGCAGTACACCTCGCTGCACAGCTAAGCATAGGTCTGGGCATCGTAGCTTCCTGCCAGGTGACCGAGGCTCACAGGCAGATGGGTCCCTGGGACACACGCGGAGAGGCTCCTGCCCGGGCCACAGGCTGCCCACTGCCCCTGCCCCAGATCGGGGGCGGCAAAGCAGCCCTGTCTGAGTCCCCTGCCTCTAGAGGGAGTATTGGACCAGCACTTGTAGAAAACGGGGTCCTTGAGGGCCACTCATTGGAGGGACACAAATAAATCTTTGCCGACTTTCTGCTGAAACTTACGAGCGTTCACACCTAAGCCTCTTACAAGGTCAGCTGTTTAGCTAAACATGAGCTCATGATCTAAATTTACACAATAATGAAGAAAGCAGCTACAAGGGGAGACAATCAGCCAAAACAATCAATACCAGAATTAGATTCCCAAGGCCATCCATCAGATGTAGGAATAATCGGGTGCAAGGCAGAAAATATACATAAACTGGAACTGAAACAAGGCACGAGGATGTTTTCAAAGACTGGTAGGATCTCTAAAACATTTTTAAAGGACATGTCATTGATAAAGCTAAATACACAAAGGTTGTGTAATACAACAGATTAATCATTGAGAAGAGTGAAATTATGCTGTTTTGAAAACTATGGCAGGTCCGATATTCTGCCTAATTATATAAGAAGATTTCTCTAAAAAATACACCTTATTTCAAAGCCTTATTGGCTGTGAAATAAGTTAAGGGTATTTCAAATGGCTTGTCTGCAAAGAAAGGTGAGATGTAGTGGATCACAGAAAGTCGAGGGGAAAATAGGTCAATATATTCATTGCTATATGGTGAACTAAGCCTTAGGCCGGCAACAGTGGAGAGAACCTGACCCTTAGAAACGTACAAGTAAGCTGGAATCTTCAAAAGTTCAAATCTTTATAAGTAAAAAGATTTATTAAAATGAATAACCAAGTGTTTTAATTGACATCAGAAGATGAAAACAATAAACCCTGAGAACATAGAACAAAGATAAATAAAGATAGGAGCAGAACTTAATACAACAGAAAACGTATAAAATTCAGGTGATTTAGTAAGTCCAAAGAATCTTCTTTGAAAAGATTTAAAAGACACACTTTGATTAAGGAAAACAAAAACATAAGTAAAGAATATACAGAAAGAGTCAGGACAATGTTAGAGAAGAGAATATATGAAATGCCAGTAAATTTGAACATTACTGTAAAGTGGACCATTTCTTGCTCCTAAAGTTTACCAAAACTGACACAAGAGGAAATCATTTAAGGTCATCATGTCTGCCCTTGGCATTCTCGGAATGCCCTGGCCTCAGAATGCAGCCTCTGTAGTCCATGGTAACCTGCGGAGAGGGGGCGGGGCTGAGGGAGTTTGGAACACTGCCCTCACTGAGGGAGTGGGTGTGGCCATCTCTGCTGTGACTGAACAAAGGGCAGGGGAGCAGGGGGCCCAGGGCAGGGCCCTCAGAGCCCGGCAGGCCCAGTGGAGTGTCACAAGCATTTAGGCCCAGGCCAAAGGGCGCTTTCTTTGTCTGCACAGCTGCCCAAACTCTCACCTTTCCACTCAGGCCGCCCTGTTACTTGAAGTGTGTGTGGAACCTGTCCGCGCAGTACACCTCGCTGCACAGCTAAGCATAGGTCTGGGCATCGTAGCTTCCTGCCAGGTGACCGAGGCTCACAGGCAGATGGGTCCCTGGGAGACACGCGGAGTGGCTCCTGCCCGGGCCACAGGCCGCCAACCGCCATTGCCCCAGATCGGGGGCCTCAAAGCAGCCCTGTCTGAGTCCCCTGCCTCTAGAGGGAGTATTGGACCAACACTTGTAGAAAACGGGGTCCTTGAGGGCCACTCATTGGAGGGAAACAAATAAATCTTTGCCGTCTTTCTTCTGAAACTTACGAGCGTTCACACCTAAGCCTCTTACAAGGTCAGCTGTTTAGCTAAACATGAGCTCATGATCTAAATTTACACAATAATGAAGAAAGCAGCTACAAGTGGAGACAATCAGCCAAAACAATCAATACCAGAATTAGATTCCCAAGGCCATCCATCAGATGTAGGAATAATCGGGTGCAAGGCAGAAAATATACATAAACTGGAACTGAAACAAGGCACGAGGATGTTTTCAAAGACTGGTAGGATCTCTAAAACATTTGTAAAGGACATGTCATTGATAAAGCTAAATACACAAAGGTTGTGTAATACAACAGATTAATCATTGAGAAGAGTGAAATTATGCTGTTTTGAAAACTATGGCAGGTCAGATTTTCTGCCTAATTATATAAGAAGATTTCTATAAAAAATAAACATTATTTCAAAGCCTTATTGGCTGTGAAATAAGTTAAGGGTATTTCAAATGGCTTGTCTGCAAAGAAAGGTGAGATGTAGTGGATCACAGAAAGTCGAGGGGAAAATAGGTCAATATATACATTGCTATATGGTGAACTAAGCCTTAGGCCGGCAACAGTGGAGAGGACCTGACCCTTTGAAACGTACAAGTAAGCTGGAATCTTCAAAAGTTCAAATTTTTATAGGTAAAAAGATTTATTAAAATGAATAACCAAGTGTTTTAATTGACATCAGAAGATGAAAACAATAAACCCTGAGAACATAGAAAAAAGTTAAATAAAGATATGAGCAGAACTTAATACAACAGAAAACGTATAAAATTCAGGTGATTTAGTAAGTCCAAAGAATCTTCTTTGAAAAGATTTAAAAGACACACTTTGATTAAGGAAAACAAAAACATAAGTAAAGAATATACAGAAAGAGTCAGGACAATGTTAGAGCAGAGAATATATGAAATGCCAGTAAATTTGAACATTTCTGTCAAGTGGACCATTTCCTAGCTCCTAAAGTTTACCAAAAGTGACACAAGAGGAAATCATTTAAGGTCATCATGTCTGCCCTTGGCATTCGCGGAACGCCCTGGCCTCAGAATGCAGCCTCTGTAGTCCATGGTAACCTGCGGAGAGGGGGCGGGGCTGAGGGAGGTTGGAACACTGCCCTCACTGAGGGAGTGGGTGTGGCCATCTCTGCTGTGACTGAACAAAGGGCAGGGGAGCAGGGGGCCCAGGGCAGGGCCCTCAGAGCCCGGCAGGCCCAGTGGAGTGTCACAAGCATTTAGGCCCAGGCCAAAGGGCGCTTTCTTTGTCTGCACAGCTGCCCAAACTCTCACCTTTCCACTCAGGCCGCCCTGTTACTTGAAGTGTGTGTGGAACCTGTCCGCGCAGTACACCTCGCTGAACAGCTAAGCATAGGTCTGGGCATCGTAGCTTCCTGCCAGGTGACCGAGGCTCACAGGCAGATGGGTCCCTGGGACACACGCGGAGGGGCTCCTGCCCGGGCCACAGGCCGCCAACCGCCATTGCCCCAGATCGGGGGCCTCAAAGCAGCCCTGTCTGAGTCCCCTGCCTCTAGAGGGAGTATTGGACCAACACTTGTAGAAAACGGGGTCCTTGAGGGCCACTCATTGGAGGGAAACAAATAAATCTTTGCCGTCTTTCTTCTGAAACTTACGAGCATTCACACCTAAGCCTCTTACAAGGTCAGCTGTTTAGCTAAACATGAGCTCATGATCTAAATTTACACAATAATGAAGAAAGCAGCTACAAGTGGAGACAATCAGCCAAAACAATCAATACCAGAATTAGATTCCCAAGGCCATCCATCAGATGTAGGAATAATCGGGTGCAAGGCAGAAAATATACATAAACTGGAACTGAAACAAGGCACGAGGATGTTTTCAAAGACTGGTAGGATCTCTAAAACATTTGTAAAGGACATGTCATTGATAAAGCTAAATACACAAAGGTTGTGTAATACAACAGATTAATCATTGAGAAGAGTGAAATTATGCTGTTTTGAAAATTATGGCAGGTCAGATTTTCTGCCTAATTATATAAGAAGATTTCTCTAAAAAATACACATTATTTCAAAGCCTTATTGGCTGTGAAATAAGTTAAGGGTATTTCAAATGGCTTGTCTGCAAAGAAAGGTGAGATGTAGTGGATCACAGAAAGTCGAGGGGAAAATAGGTCAATATATTCATTGCTATATGGTGAACTAAGCCTTAGGCCGGCAACAGTGGAGAGAACCTGACCCTTAGAAACGTACAAGTAAGCTGGAATCTTCAAAAGTTCAAACCTTTATAAGTAAAAAGATTTATTAAAATGAATAACCAAGTGTTTTAATTGACATCAGAAGATGAAAACCATAAACCCTGAGAACATAGAAAAAAGTTAAATAAAGATAGGAGCAGAACTTAATACAACAGAAAACGTATAAAATTGAGGTGATATAGTAAGTCCAAAGAATCTTCTTTGAAAAGATTTAAAAGACACACTTTGATTAAGGAAAACAAAAACATAAGTAAAGAATATACAGAAAGAGTCAGGACAATGTTAGAGCAGAGAATATATGAAATGCCAGTAAATTTGAACATTTCTGTCAAGTGGACCATTTCCTAGCTCCTAAAGTTTACCAAAAGTGACACAAAAGGAAATCATTTAACGTCATCATGTCTGCCCTTGGCATTCTCGGAACGCCCTGGCCTCAGAATGCAGCCTCTGTAGTCCATGGTAACCTGCGGAGAGGGGGCGGGGCTGAGGGAGTTTGGAACACTGCCCTCACTGAGGGAGTGGGTGTGGCCATCTCTGCTGTGACTGAACAAAGGGCAGGGGAGCAGGGGGCACAGGGCAGGGCCCTCAGAGCCCGGCAGGCCCAGTGGAGTGTCACAAGCATTTAGGCCCAGGCCAAAGGGCGCTTTCTTTGTCTGCACAGCTGCCCAAACTCTCACCTTTCCACTCAGGCCGCCCTCTTACTTGAAGTGTGTGTGGAACCTGTCCGCGCAGTACACCTCGCTGCACAGCTAAGCATAGGTCTGGGCATCGTAGCTTCCTGCCAGGTGACCGAGGCTCACAGGCAGATGGGTCCCTGGGACACACGCGGAGAGGCTCCTGCCCGGGCCACAGGCCTCCAACCGCCATTGCCCCAGATCGGGGGCCGCAAAGCAGCCCTGTCGGAGTCCCCTGCCTCTAGAGGGAGTATTGGACCAACACTTGTAGAAAACGGGGTCCTTGAGGGCCACTCATTGGAGGGAAACAAATAAATCTTTGCCGTCTTTCTTCTGAAACTTACGAGCGTTAACACCTAAGCCTCTTACAAGGTCAGCTGTTTAGCTAAACATGAGCTCATGATCTAAATTTACACAATAATGAAGAAAGCAGCTACAAGGGGAGACAATCAGCCAAAACAATCAATACCAGAATTAGATTCCCAAGGCCATCCATCAGATGTAGGAATAATCGGGTGCAAGGCAGAAAATATACATAAACTGGAACTGAAACAAGGCACGAGGATGTTTTCAAAGACTGGTAGGATCTCTAAAACATTTGTAAAGGACATGTCATTGATAAAGCTAAATACACAAAGGTTGTGTAATACAACAGATTAATCATTGAGAAGAGTGAAATTATGCTGTTTTGAAAACTATGGCAGGTCAGATTTTCTGCCTAATTATATAAGAAGATTTCTATAAAAAATAAACATTATTTCAAAGCCTTATTGGCTGTGAAATACGTTAAGGGTATTTCAAATGGCTTGTCTGCAAAGAAAGGTGAGATGTAGTGGATCACAGAAAGTCGAGGGGAAAATAGGTCAATATATACATTGCTATATGGTGAACTAAGCCTTAGGCCGGCAACAGTGGAGAGGACCTGACCCTTTGAAACGTACAAGTATGCTGGAATCTTCAAAAGTTCAAATCT
This sequence comes from Mesoplodon mirus, assembly GCF_964341445.2. NCBI lineage: Eukaryota > Metazoa > Chordata > Mammalia > Artiodactyla > Ziphiidae > Mesoplodon > Mesoplodon mirus. The sequence continues at coordinate 78,054 of NW_028294741.1, forward strand.
TTATAAGTAAAAAGATTTATTAAAATGAATAACCAAGTGTTTTAATTGACATCAGAAGATGAAAACAATAAACCCTGAGAACATAGAAAAAAGTTAAATAAAGATAGGAGCAGAACTTAATACAACAGAAAACGTATAAAATTCAGGTGATTTAGTAAGTCCAAAGAATCTTCTTTGAAAAGATTTAAAAGACACACTTTGATTAAGGAAAACAAAAACATAAGTAAAGAATATACAGAAAGAGTCAGGACAATGTTAGAGCAGAGAATATATGAAATGCCAGTAAATTTGAACATTTCTGTCAAGTGGACCATTTCCTAGCTCCTAAAGTTTACCAAAACTGACACAAGAGGAAATCATTTAAGGTCATCATGTCTGCCCTTGGCATTCTCGGAACGCCCTGGCCTCGGAATGCAGCCTCTGTAGTCCATGGTAACCTGCGGAGTGGGGGCGGGGCTGAGGGAGGTTGGAACACTGCCCTCACTGAGGGAGTGGGTGTGGCCATCTCTGCTGTGACAGAACAAAGGGCAGGGGAGCAGGGGGCCCAGGGCAGGGCCCTCAGAGCCCGGCAGGCCCAGTGGAGTGTCACAAGCATTTAGGCCCAAGCCAAAGGGCGCTTTCTTTTTCTGCACAGCTGCCCAAACTCTCACCTTTCCACTCAGGCCGCCCTGTTACTTGAAGTGTGTGTGGAACCTGTCCGCGCAGTACACCTCGCTGAACAGCTAAGCATAGGTCTGGGCATCGTAGCTTCCTGCCAGGTGACCGAGGCTCACAGGCAGATGGGTCCCTGGGACACACGCGGAGGGGCTCCTGCCCGGGCCACAGGCCGCCAACCGCCATTGCCCCAGATCGGGGGCCTCAAAGCAGCCCTGTCTGAGTCCCCTGCCTCTAGAGGGAGTATTGGACCAACACTTGTAGAAAACGGGGTCCTTGAGGGCCACTCATTGGAGGGAAACAAATAAATCTTTGCCGTCTTTCTTCTGAAACTTACGAGCATTCACACCTAAGCCTCTTACAAGGTCAGCTGTTTAGCTAAACATGAGCTCATGATCTAAATTTACACAATAATGAAGAAAGCAGCTACAAGTGGAGACAATCAGCCAAAACAATCAATACCAGAATTAGATTCCCAAGGCCATCCATCAGATGTAGGAATAATCGGGTGCAAGGCAGAAAATATACATAAACTGGAACTGAAACAAGGCACGAGGATGTTTTCAAAGACTGGTAGGATCTCTAAAACATTTGTAAAGGACATGTCATTGATAAAGCTAAATACACAAAGGTTGTGTAATACAACAGATTAATCATTGAGAAGAGTGAAATTATGCTGTTTTGAAAATTATGGCAGGTCAGATTTTCTGCCTAATTATATAAGAAGATTTCTCTAAAAAATACACATTATTTCAAAGCCTTATTGGCTGTGAAATAAGTTAAGGGTATTTCAAATGGCTTGTCTGCAAAGAAAGGTGAGATGTAGTGGATCACAGAAAGTCGAGGGGAAAATAGGTCAATATATTCATTGCTATATGGTGAACTAAGCCTTAGGCCGGCAACAGTGGAGAGAACCTGACCCTTAGAAACGTACAAGTAAGCTGGAATCTTCAAAAGTTCAAACCTTTATAAGTAAAAAGATTTATTAAAATGAATAACCAAGTGTTTTAATTGACATCAGAAGATGAAAACAATAAACCCTGAGAACATAGAACAAAGATAAATAAAGATATGAGCAGAACTTAATACAACAGAAAACGTATAAAATTCAGGTGATTTAGTAAGTCCAAAGAATCTTCTTTGAAAAGATTTAAAAGACACACTTTGATTAAGGAAAACAAAAACATAAGTAAAGAATATACAGAAAGAGTCAGGACAATGTTAGAGCAGAGAATATATGAAATGCCAGTAAATTTGAACATTTCTGTCAAGTGGACCATTTCCTAGCTCCTAAAGTTTACTAAAACTGACACAAGAGGAAATCATTTAAGGTAATCATGTCTGCCCTTGGCATTCTCGGAACGCCCTGGCCTCAGAATGCAGCCTCTGTAGTTCATGGTCACCTGCGGAGTGGGGGCGGGGCTGAGGGAGGTTGGAACACTGCCCTCACTGAGGGAGTGGGTGTGGCCATCTCTGCTGTGACTGAACAAAGGGCAGGGGAGCAGGGGGCCCAGGGCAGGGCCCTCAGAGCCCGGCAGGCCCAGTGGAGTGTCACAAGCATTTAGGCCCAGGCCAAAGGGCGCTTTCTTTGTCTGCACAGCTGCCCAAACTCTCACCTTTCCACTCAGGCCGCCCTCTTACTTGAAGTGTGTGTGGAACCTGTCCGCGCAGTACACCTCGCTGCACAGCTAAGCATAGGTCTGGGCTTCGTAGCTTCCTGCCAGGTGACCGAGGCTCACAGGCAGATGGGTCCCTGGGACACACGCGGAGAGGCTCCTGCCCGGGCCACAGGCCGCCCACTGCCCCTGCCCCAGATCGGGGGCCTCAAAGCAGCCCTGTCGGAATCCCCTGCCTCTAGAGGGAGTATTTGACAAACACTTGTAGAAAACGGGGTCCTTGAGGGCCACTCATTGGAGGGACACAAATAAATCTTTGCCGTCTTTCTTCTGAAACTTACGAGCGTTCACACCTATACCTCTTACAAGGTCAGCTGTTTAGCTAAACATGAGCTCATGATCTAAATTTACACAATAATGAAGAAAGCAGCTACAAGGGGAGACAATCAGCCAAAACAATCAATACCAGAATTAGATTCCCAAGGCCATCCATCAGATGTAGGAATAATCGGGTGCAAGGCAGAAAATATACATAAAACTGGAACTGAAACAAGGCACGAGGATGTTTTCAAAGACTGGTAAGATCTCTAAAACATTTTTAAAGGACATGTCATTGATAAAGCTAAATACACAAAGGTTGTGTAATACAACAGATTAATCATTGAGAAGAGTGAAATTATGCTGTTTTGAAAACTATGGCAGGTCAGATTTTCTGCCTAATTTTATAAGAAGATTTCTCTAAAAAATAAACATTATTTCAAAGCCTTATTGGCTGTGAAATAAGTTAAGGGTATTTCAAATGGCTTGTCTGCAAAGAAAGGTGAGATGTAGTGGATCACAGAAAGTCGAGGGGAAAATAGGTCAATATATACATTGCTATATGGTGAACTAAGCCTTAGGCCGGCAACAGTGGAGAGGACCTGACCCTTTGAAACGTACAAGTAAGCTGGAATCTTCAAAAGTTCAAATCTTTATAAGTAAAAAGATTTATTAAAATGAATAACCAAGTGTTTTAATTGACATCAGGAGATGAAAACCATAAACCCTGAGAACATAGAAAAAAGTTAAATAAAGATAGGAGCAGAACTTAATACAACAGAAAACGTATAAAATTGAGGTGATTTAGTAAGTCCAAAGAATCTTCTTTGAAAAGATTTAAAAGACACACTTTGATTAAGGAAAACAAAAACATAAGTAAAGAATATACAGAAAGAGTCAGGACAATGTTAGAGCAGAGAATATATGAAATGCCAGTAAATTTGAACATTTCTGTCAAGTGGACCATTTCCTAGCTCCTAAAGTTTACCAAAAGTGACACAAAAGGAAATCATTTAACGTCATCATGTCTGCCCTTGGCATTCTCGGAACGCCCTGGCCTCAGAATGCAGCCTCTGTAGTCCATGGTAACCTGCGGAGAGGGGGCGGGGCTGAGGGAGTTTGGAACACTGCCCTCACTGAGGGAGTGGGTGTGGCCATCTCTGCTGTGACTGAACAAAGGGCAGGGGAGCAGGGGGCACAGGGCAGGGCCCTCAGAGCCCGGCAGGCCCAGTGGAGTGTCACAAGCATTTAGGCCCAGGCCAAAGGGCGCTTTCTTTGTCTGCACAGCTGCCCAAACTCTCACCTTTCCACTCAGGCCGCCCTCTTACTTGAAGTGTGTGTGGAACCTGTCCGCGCAGTACACCTCGCTGCACAGCTAAGCATAGGTCTGGGCATCGTAGCTTCCTGCCAGGTGACCGAGGCTCACAGGCAGATGGGTCCCTGGGACACACGCGGAGAGGCTCCTGCCCGGGCCACAGGGCTCCAACCGCCATTGCCCCAGATCGGGGGCCGCAAAGCAGCCCTGTCGGAGTCCCCTGCCTCTAGAGGGAGTATTGGACCAACACTTGTAGAAAACGGGGTCCTTGAGGGCCACTCATTGGAGGGAAACAAATAAATCTTTGCCGTCTTTCTTCTGAAACTTACGAGCGTTAACACCTAAGCCTCTTACAAGGTCAGCTGTTTAGCTAAACATGAGCTCATGATCTAAATTTACACAATAATGAAGAAAGCAGCTACAAGGGGAGACAATCAGCCAAAACAATCAATACCAGAATTAGATTCCCAAGGCCATCCATCAGATGTAGGAATAATCGGGTGCAAGGCAGAAAATATACATAAACTGGAACTGAAACAAGGCACGAGGATGTTTTCAAAGACTGGTAGGATCTCTAAAACATTTGTAAAGGACATGTCATTGATAAAGCTAAATACACAAAGGTTGTGTAATACAACAGATTAATCATTGAGAAGAGTGAAATTATGCTGTTTTGAAAACTATGGCAGGTCAGATTTTCTGCCTAATTATATAAGAAGATTTCTCTAAAAAATAAACATTATTTCAAAGCCTTATTGGCTGTGAAATACGTTAAGGGTATTTCAAATGGCTTGTCTGCAAAGAAAGGTGAGATGTAGTGTATCACAGAAAGTCGAGGGGAAAATAGGTCAATATATACATTGCTATATGGTGAACTAAGCCTTAGGCCGGCAACAGTGGAGAGGACCTGACCCTTTGAAACGTACAAGTATGCTGGAATCTTCAAAAGTTCAAATCTTTATAAGTAAAAAGATTTATTAAAATGAATAACCAAGTGTTTTAATTGACATCAGAAGATGAAAACAATAAACCCTGAGAACATAGAAAAAAGTTAAATAAAGATAGGAGCAGAACTTAATACAACAGAAAACGTATAAAATTCAGGTGATTTAGTAAGTCCAAAGAATCTTCTTTGAAAAGATTTAAAAGACACACTTTGATTAAGGAAAACAAAAACATAAGTAAAGAATATACAGAAAGAGTCAGGACAATGTTAGAGCAGAGAATATATGAAATGCCAGTAAATTTGAACATTTCTGTCAAGTGGACCATTTCCTAGCTCCTAAAGTTTACCAAAACTGACACAAGAGGAAATCATTTAAGGTCATCATGTCTGCCCTTGGCATTCTCGGAACGCCCTGGCCTCAGAATGCAGCCTCTGTAGTCCATGGTAACCTGCGGAGTGGGGGCGGGGCTGAGGGAGGTTGGAACACTGCCCTCACTGAGCGAGTGGGTGTGGCCATCTCTGCTGTGACAGAACAAAGGGCAGGGGAGCAGGGGGCCCAGGGCAGGGCCCTCAGAGCCCGGCAGGCCCAGTGGAGTGTCACAAGCATTTAGGCCCAAGCCAAAGGGCGCTTTCTTTGTCTGCACAGCTGCCCAAACTCTCACCTTTCCACTCAGGCCGCCCTCTTACTTGAAGTGTGTGTGGAACCTGTCCGCGCAGTACACCTCGCTGCACAGCTAAGCATAGGTCTGGGCATCGTAGCTTCCTGCCAGGTGACCGAGGCTCACAGGCAGATGGGTCCCTGGGACACACGCGGAGAGGCTCCTGCCCGGGCCACACGCCGCCCACTGCCCCTGCCCCAGATCGGGGGCCGCAAAGCAGCCCTGTCGGAGTCCCCTGCCTCTAGAGGGAGTATTGGACCAACACTTGTAGAAAACGGGGTCCTTGAGGGCCACTCATTGGAGGGACACAAATAAATCTTTGCCGACTTTCTGCTGAAACTTACGAGCGTTCACACCTAAGCCTCTTACAAGGTCAGCTGTTTAGCTAAACATGAGCTCATGATCAAAATTTACACAATAATGAAGAAAGCAACTATAAGGGGAGACAATCAGCCAAAACAATCAATACCAGAATTAGATTCCCAAGGCCATCCATCAGATGTAGGAATAATCGGGTGCAAGGCAGAAAATATACATAAAACTGGAACTGAAACAAGGCACGAGGATGTTTTCAAAGACTGGTAGGATCTCTAAAACATTTTTAAAGGACATGTCATTGATAAAGCTAAATACACAAAGGTTGTGTAATACAACAGATTAATCATTGAGAAGAGTGAAATTATGAGGTTTTGAAAACTATGGCAGGTCAGATTTTCTGCCTAATTATATAAGAAGATTTCTCTAAAAAATAAACATTATTTCAAAGCCTTATTGGCTGTGAAATAAGTTAAGGGTGTTTCAAATGGCTTGTCTGCAAAGAAAGGTGAGATGTAGGGGATCACAGAAAGTCGAGGGGAAAATAGGTCAATATATACATTGCTATATGGTGAACTAAGCCTTAGGCCGGCAACAGTGGAGAGGACCTGACCCTTTGAAACGTACAAGTAAGCTGGAATCTTCAAAAGTTCAAATCTTTATAAGTAAAAAGATTTATTAAAATGAATAACCAAGTGTTTTAATTGACATCAGAAGATGAAAAGAATAAACCTTAGAACATAGAAAAAAGTTAAATAAAGATAGGAGCAGAACTTAATACAACAGAAAACGTATAAAATTCAGGTGATTTAGTAAGTCCAAAGAATCTTCTTTGAAAAGATTTAAAAGACACACTTTGATTAAGGAAAACAAAAACATAAGTAAAGAATATACAGAAAGAGTCAGGACAATGTTAGAGCAGAGAATATATGAAATGCCAGTAAATTTGAACATTTCTGTCAAGTGGACCATTTCCTAGCTCCTAAAGTTTACCAAAACTGACACAAGAGGAAATCATTTAAGGTCATCATGTCTGCCCTTGGCATTCTCGGAACGCCCTGGCCTCAGAATGCAGCCTCTGTAGTCCATGGTAACCTGCGGAGAGGGGGCGGGGCTGAGGGAGGTTGGAACACTGCCCTCACTGAGGGAGTGGGTGTGGCCATCTCTGCTGTGACTGAACAAAGGGCAGGGGAGCAGGGGGCCCAGGGCAGGGCCCTCAGAGCCCGGCAGGCCCAGTGGAGTGTCACAAGCATTTAGGCCCAGGCCAAAGGGCGCTTTCTTTGTCTGCACAGCTGCCCAAACTCTCACCTTTCCACTCAGGCCGCCCTCTTACTTGAAGTGTGTGTGGAACCTGTCCGCGCAGTACACCTCGCTGCACAGCTAAGCATAGGTCTGGGCATCGTAGCTTCCTGCCAGGTGACCGAGGCTCACAGGCAGATGGGTCCCTGGGACACACGCGGAGTGGCTCCTGCCCGGGCCACAGGCCGCCAACCGCCATTGCCCCAGATCGGGGGCCTCAAAGCAGCCCTGTCGGAGTCCCCTGCCTCTAGAGGGAGTATTGGACCAACACTTGTAGAAAACGGGGTCCTTGAGGGCCACTCATTGGAGGGACACAAATAAATCTTTGCCGACTTTCTGCTGAAACTTACGAGCGTTCACACCTAAACCTCTTACAAGGTCAGCTGTTTAGCTAAACATGAGCTCATGATCTAAATTTACACAATAATGAAGAAAGCAGCTACAAGGGGAGACAATCAGCCAAAACAATCAATACATGTATTAGATTCCCAAGGCCATCCATCAGATGTAGGAATAATCGGGTGCAAGGCAGAAAATATACATAAAACTGGAACTGAAACAAGGCACGAGGATGTTTTCAAAGACTGGTAGGATCTCTAAAATATTTTTAAAGGACATGTCATTGCTAAAGCTAAATACACCAAGGTTGTGTAATACAACAGATTAATCATTGAGAAGAGTGAAGTTAAGCTGTTTTGAAAACTATGGCAGGTCAGATTTTCTGCCTAATTATATAAGAAGATTTCCCTAAAAAATACACATTATTTCAAAGCCTTATTGGCTGTGAAATAAGTTAAGGGTGTTTCAAATGGCTTGTCTGCAAAGAAAGGTGAGATGTAGGGGATCACGGAAAGTCGAGGGGAAAATAGGTCAATATATACATTGCTATATGGTGAACTAAGCCTTAGGCCGGCAACAATGGAGAGGACCTGACCCTTAGAAACGTACAAGTAAGCTGGAATCTTCAAAAGTTCAAATCTTTATAAGTAAAAAGGTTTATTAAAATGAATAACCAAGTGTTTTAATTGACATCAGAAGATGAAAACAATAAACCCTGAGAACATAGAAAAAGTTAAATAAAGATAAGAGCAGAACTTAATACAACAGAAAACGTATAAAATTCAGGTGATTTAGTAAGTCCAAAGAATCTTCTTTGAAAAGATTTAAAAGACACACTTTGATTAAGGAAAACAAAAACATAAGTAAAGAATATACAGAAAGAGTCAGGACAATGTTAGAGCAGAGAATATATGAAATGCCAGTAAATTTGAACATTTCTGTCAAGTGGACCATTTCCTAGCTCCTAAAGTTTACCAAAACTGACACAAGAGGAAATCATTTAAGGTCATCATGTCTGCCCTTGGCATTCTCGGAACGCCCTGGCCTCAGAATGCAGCCTCTCTAGTCCATGGTAACCTGCGGAGAGGGGGCGGGGCTGAGGGAGGTTGGAACACTGCCCTCACTGAGGGAGTGGGTGTGGCCATCTCTGCTGTGACTGAACAAAGGGCAGGGGAGCAGGGGGCCCAGGGCAGGGCCCTCAGAGCCCGGCAGGCCCAGTGGAGTGTCACAAGCATTTAGGCCCAGGCCAAAGGGCGCTTTCTTTGTCTGCACAGCTGCCCAAACTCTCACCTTTCCACTCAGGCCGCCCTCTTACTTGAAGTGTGTGTGGAACCTGTCCGCGCAGTACACCTCGCTGCACAGCTAAGCATAGGTCTGGGCATCGTAGCTTCCTGCCAGGTGACCGAGGCTCAAAGGCAGATGGGTCCCTGGGACACACGCGGAGAGGCTCCTGCCCGGGCCACAGGCTGCCCACTGCCCCTGCCCCAGATCGGGGGCGGCAATGCAGCCCTGTCTGAGTCCCCTGCCTCTAGAGGGAGTATTGGACCAACACTTGTAGAAAACGGGGTCCTTGAGGGCCACTCATTGGAGGGACACAAATAAATCTTTGCCGACTTTCTGCTGAAACTTACGAGCGTTCACACCTAAACCTCTTACAAGGTCAGCTGTTTAGCTAAACATGAGCTCATGATCTAAATTTACACAATAATGAAGAAAGCAGCTATAAGGGGAGACAATCAGCCAAAACAATCAATACCAGAATTAGATTCCCAAGGCCATCCATCAGATGTAGGAATAATCGGGTGCAAGGCAGAAAATATACATAAACTGGAACTGAAACAAGGCACGAGGATGTTTTCAAAGACTGGTAGGATCTCTAAAACATTTGTAAAGGACATGTCATTGATAAAGCTAAATACACAAAGGTTGTGTAATACAACAGATTAATCATTGAGAAGAGTGAAATTATGCTGTTTTGAAAACTATGGCAGGTCAGATTTTCTGCCTAATTATATAAGAAGATTTCTCTAAAAAATAAACATTATTTCAAAGCCTTATTGGCTGTGAAATACGTTAAGGGTATTTCAAATGGCTTGTCTGCAAAGAAAGGTGAGATGTAGTGTATCACAGAAAGTCGAGGGGAAAATAGGTCAATATATACATTGCTATATGGTGAACTAAGCCTTAGGCCGGCAACAGTGGAGAGGACCTGACCCTTTGAAACGTACAAGTATGCTGGAATCTTCAAAAGTTCAAATCTTTATAAGTAAAAAGATTTATTAAAATGAATAACCAAGTGTTTTAATTGACATCAGAAGATGAAAACAATAAACCCTGAGAACATAGAAAAAAGTTAAATAAAGATAGGAGCAGAACTTAATACAACAGAAAACGTATAAAATTCAGGTGATTTAGTAAGTCCAAAGAATCTTCTTTGAAAAGATTTAAAAGACACACTTTGATTAAGGAAAACAAAAACATAAGTAAAGAATATACAGAAAGAGTCAGGACAATGTTAGAGCAGAGAATATATGAAATGCCAGTAAATTTGAACATTTCTGTCAAGTGGACCATTTCCTAGCTCCTAAAGTTTACCAAAACTGACACAAGAGGAAATCATTTAAGGTCATCATGTCTGCCCTTGGCATTCTCGGAACGCCCTGGCCTCAGAATGCAGCCTCTGTAGTCCATGGTAACCTGCGGAGTGGGGGCGGGGCTGAGGGAGGTTGGAACACTGCCCTCACTGAGGGAGTGGGTGTGGCCATCTCTGCTGTGACAGAACAAAGGGCAGGGGAGCAGGGGGCCCAGGGCAGGGCCCTCAGAGCCCGGCAGGCCCAGTGGAGTGTCACAAGCATTTAGGCCCAAGCCAAAGGGCGCTTTCTTTGTCTGCACAGCTGCCCAAACTCTCACCTTTCCACTCAGGCCGCCCTCTTACTTGAAGTGTGTGTGGAACCTGTCCGCGCAGTACACCTCGCTGCACAGCTAAGCATAGGTCTGGGCATCGTAGCTTCCTGCCAGGTGACCGAGGCTCACAGGCAGATGGGTCCCTGGGACACACGCGGAGAGGCTCCTGCCCGGGCCACACGCCGCCCACTGCCCCTGCCCCAGATCGGGGGCCGCAAAGCAGCCCTGTCGGAGTCCCCTGCCTCTAGAGGGAGTATTGGACCAACACTTGTAGAAAACGGGGTCCTTGAGGGCCACTCATTGGAGGGACACAAATAAATCTTTGCCGACTTTCTGCTGAAACTTACGAGCGTTCACACCTAAGCCTCTTACAAGGTCAGCTGTTTAGCTAAACATGAGCTCATGATCAAAATTTACACAATAATGAAGAAAGCAACTATAAGGGGAGACAATCAGCCAAAACAATCAATACCAGAATTAGATTCCCAAGGCCATCCATCAGATGTAGGAATAATCGGGTGCAAGGCAGAAAATATACATAAAACTGGAACTGAAACAAGGCACGAGGATGTTTTCAAAGACTGGTAGGATCTCTAAAACATTTTTAAAGGACATGTCATTGATAAAGCTAAATACACAAAGGTTGTGTAATACAACAGATTAATCATTGAGAAGAGTGAAATTATGAGGTTTTGAAAACTATGGCAGGTCAGATTTTCTGCCTAATTATATAAGAAGATTTCTCTAAAAAATAAACATTATTTCAAAGCCTTATTGGCTGTGAAATAAGTTAAGGGTGTTTCAAATGGCTTGTCTGCAAAGAAAGGTGAGATGTAGGGGATCACAGAAAGTCGAGGGGAAAATAGGTCAATATATACATTGCTATATGGTGAACTAAGCCTTAGGCCGGCAACAGTGGAGAGGACCTGACCCTTTGAAACGTACAAGTAAGCTGGAATCTTCAAAAGTTCAAATCTTTATAAGTAAAAAGATTTATTAAAATGAATAACCAAGTGTTTTAATTGACATCAGAAGATGAAAAGAATAAACCTTAGAACATAGAAAAAAGTTAAATAAAGATAGGAGCAGAACTTAATACAACAGAAAACGTATAAAATTCAGGTGATTTAGTAAGTCCAAAGAATCTTCTTTGAAAAGATTTAAAAGACACACTTTGATTAAGGAAAACAAAAACATAAGTAAAGAATATACAGAAAGAGTCAGGACAATGTTAGAGCAGAGAATATATGAAATGCCAGTAAATTTGAACATTTCTGTCAAGTGGACCATTTCCTAGCTCCTAAAGTTTACCAAAACTGACACAAGAGGAAATCATTTAAGGTCATCATGTCTGCCCTTGGCATTCTCGGAACGCCCTGGCCTCAGAATGCAGCCTCTGTAGTCCATGGTAACCTGCGGAGAGGGGGCGGGGCTGAGGGAGGTTGGAACACTGCCCTCACTGAGGGAGTGGGTGTGGCCATCTCTGCTGTGACTGAACAAAGGGCAGGGGAGCAGGGGGCCCAGGGCAGGGCCCTCAGAGCCCGGCAGGCCCAGTGGAGTGTCACAAGCATTTAGGCCCAGGCCAAAGGGCGCTTTCTTTGTCTGCACAGCTGCCCAAACTCTCACCTTTCCACTCAGGCCGCCCTCTTACTTGAAGTGTGTGTGGAACCTGTCCGCGCAGTACACCTCGCTGCACAGCTAAGCATAGGTCTGGGCATCGTAGCTTCCTGCCAGGTGACCGAGGCTCACAGGCAGATGGGTCCCTGGGACACACGCGGAGTGGCTCCTGCCCGGGCCACAGGCCGCCAACCGCCATTGCCCCAGATCGGGGGCCTCAAAGCAGCCCTGTCGGAGTCCCCTGCCTCTAGAGGGAGTATTGGACCAACACTTGTAGAAAACGGGGTCCTTGAGGGCCACTCATTGGAGGGACACAAATAAATCTTTGCCGACTTTCTGCTGAAACTTACGAGCGTTCACACCTAAACCTCTTACAAGGTCAGCTGTTTAGCTAAACATGAGCTCATGATCTAAATTTACACAATAATGAAGAAAGCAGCTACAAGGGGAGACAATCAGCCAAAACAATCAATACATGTATTAGATTCCCAAGGCCATCCATCAGATGTAGGAATAATCGGGTGCAAGGCAGAAAATATACATAAAACTGGAACTGAAACAAGGCACGAGGATGTTTTCAAAGACTGGTAGGATCTCTAAAATATTTTTAAAGGACATGTCATTGCTAAAGCTAAATACACCAAGGTTGTGTAATACAACAGATTAATCATTGAGAAGAGTGAAGTTAAGCTGTTTTGAAAACTATGGCAGGTCAGATTTTCTGCCTAATTATATAAGAAGATTTCCCTAAAAAATACACATTATTTCAAAGCCTTATTGGCTGTGAAATAAGTTAAGGGTGTTTCAAATGGCTTGTCTGCAAAGAAAGGTGAGATGTAGGGGATCACGGAAAGTCGAGGGGAAAATAGGTCAATATATACATTGCTATATGGTGAACTAAGCCTTAGGCCGGCAACAATGGAGAGGACCTGACCCTTAGAAACGTACAAGTAAGCTGGAATCTTCAAAAGTTCAAATCTTTATAAGTAAAAAGGTTTATTAAAATGAATAACCAAGTGTTTTAATTGACATCAGAAGATGAAAACAATAAACCCTGAGAACATAGAAAAAGTTAAATAAAGATAAGAGCAGAACTTAATACAACAGAAAACGTATAAAATTCAGGTGATTTAGTAAGTCCAAAGAATCTTCTTTGAAAAGATTTAAAAGACACACTTTGATTAAGGAAAACAAAAACATAAGTAAAGAATATACAGAAAGAGTCAGGACAATGTTAGAGCAGAGAATATATGAAATGCCAGTAAATTTGAACATTTCTGTCAAGTGGACCATTTCCTAGCTCCTAAAGTTTACCAAAACTGACACAAGAGGAAATCATTTAAGGTCATCATGTCTGCCCTTGGCATTCTCGGAACGCCCTGGCCTCAGAATGCAGCCTCTCTAGTCCATGGTAACCTGCGGAGAGGGGGCGGGGCTGAGGGAGGTTGGAACACTGCCCTCACTGAGGGAGTGGGTGTGGCCATCTCTGCTGTGACTGAACAAAGGGCAGGGGAGCAGGGGGCCCAGGGCAGGGCCCTCAGAGCCCGGCAGGCCCAGTGGAGTGTCACAAGCATTTAGGCCCAGGCCAAAGGGCGCTTTCTTTGTCTGCACAGCTGCCCAAACTCTCACCTTTCCACTCAGGCCGCCCTCTTACTTGAAGTGTGTGTGGAACCTGTCCGCGCAGTACACCTCGCTGCACAGCTAAGCATAGGTCTGGGCATCGTAGCTTCCTGCCAGGTGACCGAGGCTCAAAGGCAGATGGGTCCCTGGGACACACGCGGAGAGGCTCCTGCCCGGGCCACAGGCTGCCCACTGCCCCTGCCCCAGATCGGGGGCGGCAATGCAGCCCTGTCTGAGTCCCCTGCCTCTAGAGGGAGTATTGGACCAACACTTGTAGAAAACGGGGTCCTTGAGGGCCACTCATTGGAGGGACACAAATAAATCTTTGCCGACTTTCTGCTGAAACTTACGAGCGTTCACACCTAAACCTCTTACAAGGTCAGCTGTTTAGCTAAACATGAGCTCATGATCTAAATTTACACAATAATGAAGAAAGCAGCTATAAGGGGAGACAATCAGCCAAAACAATCAATACCAGAATTAGATTCCCAAGGCCATCCATCAGATGTAGGAATAATCGGGTGCAAGGAGGAAAATATACATAAAACTGGAACTGAAACAAGGCACGAGGATGTTTTCAAAGACTGGTAGGATCTCTAAAACATTTTTAAAGATCATGTCATTGATAAAGCTAAATACACAAAGGTTGTGTAATACAACAGATTAATCATTGAGAAGAGTGAAATTATGCTGTTTTGAAAACTATGGCAGGTCAGATTTTCTGCCTAATTATATAAGAAGATTTCTCTAAAAAATAAACATTATTTCAAAGCCTTATTGGCTGTGAAATAAGTTAAGGGTGTTTCAAATGGCTTGTCTGCAAAGAAAGGTGAGATGTAGTGGATCACAGAAAGTCGAGGGGAAAATAGGTCAATATATACATTGCTATATGGTGAACTAAGCCTTAGGCCGGCAACAGTGGAGAGGACCTGACCCTTAGAAACGTACAAGTAAGCTGGAATCTTCAAAAGTTCAAATTTTTATAAGTAAAAAGATTTATTAAAATGAATAACCAAGTGTTTTAATTGACATCAGAAGATGAAAACAATAAACCCTGAGAACATAGAAAAAAGTTAAATAAAGATATGAGCAGAACTTAATACAACAGAAAACGTATAAAATTCAGGTGATTTAGTAAGTCCAAAGAATCTTCTTTGAAAATATTTAAAAGACACACTTTGATTAAGGAAAACAAAAACATAAGTAAAGAATATACAGAAAGAGTCAGGACAATGTTAGAGCAGAGAATATATGAAATGCCAGTAAATTTGAACATTTCTGTCAAGTGGACCATTTCCTAGCTCCTAAAGTTTACCAAAACTGACACAAGAGGAAATCATTTAAGGTCATCATGTCTGCCCTTGGCATTCTCGGAACACCCTGGCCTCAGAATGCAGCCTCTGTAGTCCATGGTAACCTGCGGAGAGGGGGCGGGGCTGAGGGAGGTTGGAACACTGCCCTCACTGAGGGAGTGGGTGTGGCCATCTCTGCTGTGACTGAACAAAGGGCAGGGGAGCAGGGGGCCCAGGGCAGGGCCCTCAGAGCCCGGCAGGCCCAGTGGAGTGTCACAAGCATTTAGGCCCAGGCCAAAGGGCGCTTTCTTTGTCTGCACAGCTGCCCAAACTCTCACCTTTCCACTCAGGCCGCCCTCTTACTTGAAGTGTGTGTGGAACCTGTCCGTGCAGTACACCTCGCTGCACAGCTAAGCATAGGTCTGGGCATCGTAGCTTCCTGCCAGGTGACCGAGGCTCACAGGCAGATGGGTCCCTGGGACACACGCGGAGAGGCTCCTGCCCGGGCCACAGGCTGCCCACTGCCCCTGCCCCAGATCGGGGGCGGCAAAGCAGCCCTGTCTGAGTCCCCTGCCTCTAGAGGAAGTATTGGACCAAGACTTGTAGAAAACGGGGTCCTTGAGGGCCACTCATTGGAGGGACACAAATAAATCTTTGCCGACTTTCTGCTGAAACTTACGAGCGTTCACACCTAAACCTCTTACAAGGTCAGCTGTTTAGCTAAACATGAGCTCATGATCTAAATTTACACAATAATGAAGAAAGCAGCTATAAGGGGAGACAATCAGCCAAAACAATCAATACCAGAATTAGATTCCCAAGGCCATCCATCAGATGTAGGAATAATCGGGTGCAAGGAGGAAAATATACATAAAACTGGAACTGAAACAAGGCACGAGGATGTTTTCAAAGACTGGTAGGATCTCTAAAACATTTTTAAAGATCATGTCATTGATAAAGCTAAATACACAAAGGTTGTGTAATACAACAGATTAATCATTGAGAAGAGTGAAATTATGCTGTTTTGAAAACTATGGCAGGTCAGATTTTCTGCCTAATTATATAAGAAGATTTCTCTAAAAAATAAACATTATTTCAAAGCCTTATTGGCTGTGAAATAAGTTAAGGGTGTTTCAAATGGCTTGTCTGCAAAGAAAGGTGAGATGTAGTGGATCACAGAAAGTCGAGGGGAAAATAGGTCAATATATACATTGCTATATGGTGAACTAAGCCTTAGGCCGGCAACAGTGGAGAGGACCTGACCCTTTGAAACGTACAAGTAAGCTGGAATCTTCAAAAGTTCAAATTTTTATAAGTAAAAAGATTTATTAAAATGAATAACCAAGTGTTTTAATTGACATCAGAAGATGAAAACAATAAACCCTGAGAACATAGAAAAAAGTTAAATAAAGATATGAGCAGAACTTAATACAACAGAAAACGTATAAAATTCAGGTGATTTAGTAAGTCCAAAGAATCTTCTTTGAAAAGATTTAAAAGACACACTTTGATTAAGGAAAACAAAAACATAAGTAAAGCATATACAGAAAGAGTCAGGACAATGTTTGAGCAGAGAATATATGAAATGCCAGTAAATTTGAACATTTCTGTCAAGTGGACCATTTCCTAGCTCCTAAAGTTTACCAAAACTGACACAAGAGGAAATCATTTAAGGTCATCATGTCTGCCCTTGGCATTCTCGGAACGCCCTGGCCTCAGAATGCAGCCTCTGTAGTCCATGGTAACCTGCGGAGAGGGGGCGGGGCTGAGGGAGGTTGGAACACTGCCCTCACTGAGGGAGTGGGTGTGGCCATCTCTGCTGTGACTGAACAAAGGGCAGGGGAGCAGGGGGCCCAGGGCAGGGCCCTCAGAGCCCGGCAGGCCCAGTGGAGTGTCACAAGCATTTAGGCCCAGGCCATAGGGCGCTTTCTTTGTCTGCACAGCTGCCCAAACTCTCACCTTTCCACTCAGGCCGCCCTCTTACTTGAAGTGTGTGTGGAACCTGTCCGCGCAGTACACCTCGCTGCACAGCTAAGCATAGGTCTGGGCATCGTAGCTTCCTGCCAGGTGACCGAGGCTCACAGGCAGATGGGTCCCTGGGACACACGCGGAGTGGCTCCTGCCCGGGCCACAGGCCGCCAACCGCCATTGCCCCAGATCGGGGGCCTCAAAGCAGCCCTGTCTGAGTCCCCTGCCTCTAGAGGGAGTATTGGACCAACACTTGTAGAAAACGGGGTCCTTGAGGGCCACTCATTGGAGGGAAACAAATAAATCTTTGCCGTCTTTCTTCTGAAACTTACGAGCGTTCACAACTAAGCCTCTTACAAGGTCAGCTGTTTAGCTAAACATGAGCTCATGATCTAAATTTACACAATAATGAAGAAAGCAGCTACAAGGGGAGACAATCAGCCAAAACAATCAATACCAGAATTAGATTCCCAAGGCCATCCATCAGATGTAGGAATAATCGGGTGCAAGGCAGAAAATATACATAAACTGGAACTGAAACAAGGCACGAGGATGTTTTCAAAGACTGGTAGGATCTCTAAAACATTTTTAAAGGACATGTCATTGCTAAAGCTAAATACACCAAGGTTGTGTAATACAACAGATTAATCATTGAGAAGAGTGAAGTTAAGCTGTTTTGAAAACTATGGCAGGTCAGATTTTCTGCCTAATTATATAAGAAGATTTCCCTAAAAAATACACATTATTTCAAAGCCTTATTGGCTGTGAAATAAGTTAAGGGTGTTTCAAATGGCTTGTCTGCAAAGAAAGGTGAGATGTAGTGGATCACGGAAAGTCGAGGGGAAAATAGGTCAATATATACATTGCTATATGGTGAACTAAGCCTTAGGCCGGCAACAATGGAGAGGACCTGACCCTTAGAAACGTACAAGTAAGCTGGAATCTTCAAAAGTTCAAATCTTTATAAGTAAAAAGATTTATTAAAATGAATAACCAAGTGTTTTAATTGACATCAGAAGATGAAAACAATAAACCCTGAGAACATAGAAAAAAGTTAAATAAAGATAGGAGCAGAACTTAATACAACAGAAAACGTATAAAATACAGGTGATTTAGTAAGTCCAAAGAATCTTCTTTGAAAAGATTTAAAAGACACACTTTGATTAAGGAAAACAAAAACATAAGTAAAGAATATACAGAAAGAGTCAGGACAATGTTAGAGCAGAGAATATATGAAATGCCAGTAAATTTGAACATTTCTGTCAAGTGGACCATTTCCTAGCTCCTAAAGTTTACCAAAACTGACACAAGAGGAAATCATTTAAGGTCATCATGTCTGCCCTTGGCATTCTCGGAACGCCCTGGCCTCAGAATGCAGCCTCTGTAGTCCATGGTAACCTGCGGAGAGGGGGCGGGGCTGAGGGAGGTTGGAACACTGCCCTCACTGAGGGAGTGGGTGTGGCCATCTCTGCTGTGACTGAACAAAGGGCAGGGGAGCAGGGGGCCCAGGGCAGGGCCCTCAGAGCCCGGCAGGCCCAGTGGAGTGTCACAAGCATTTAGGCCCAGGCCAAAGGGCGCTTTCTTTGTCTGCACAGCTGCCCAAACTCTCACCTTTCCACTCAGGCCGCCCTCTTACTTGATGTGTGTGTGGAACCTGTCCGCGCAGTACACCTCGCTGCACAGCTAAGCATAGGTCTGGGTTTCGTAGCATCCTGCCAGGTGACCGAGGCTCACAGGCAGATGGGTCCCTGGGACACACGCGGAGAGGATCCTGCCCGGGCCACACGCCGCCCACTGCCCCTGCCCCAGATCGGGGGCCGCAATGCAGCCCTGTCTGAGTCCCCTGCCTCTAGAGGGAGTATTGGACCAACACTTGTAGAAAACGGGGTCCTTGAGGGCCACTCATTGGAGGGACACAAATAAATCTTTGCCGACTTTCTGCTGAAACTTACGAGCGTTCACACCTAAGCCTCTTATAAGGTCAGCTGTTTAGCTAAACATGAGCTCATGATCTAAATTTACACAATAATGAAGAAAGCAGCTATAAGGGGAGACAATCAGCCAAAACAATCAATACCAGAATTAGATTCCCAAGGCCATCCATCAGATGTAGGAATAATCGGGTGCAAGGCAGAAAATATACATAAAACTGGAACTGAAACAAGGCACGAGGATGTTTTCAAAGACTGGTAGGATCTCTAAAACATTTTTAAAGATCATGTCATTGATAAAGCTAAATACACAAAGGTTGTGTAATACAACAGATTAATCATTGAGAAGAGTGAAATTATGCTGTTTTGAAAACTATGGCAGGTCAGATTTTCTGCCTAATTATATAAGAAGATTTCTCTAAAAAATAAACATTATTTCAAAGCCTTATTGGCTGTGAAATAAGTTAAGGGTGTTTCAAATGGCTTGTCTGCAAAGAAAGATGAGATGTAGTGGATCACAGAAAGTCGAGGGGAAAATAGGTCAATATATACATTGCTATATGGTGAACTAAGCCTTAGGCCGGCAACAGTGGAGAGGACCTGACCCTTAGAAACGTACAAGTAAGCTGGAATCTTCAAAAGTTCAAATTTTTATAAGTAAAAAGATTTATTAAAATGAATAACCAAGTGTTTTAATTGACATCAGAAGATGAAAACAATAAACCCTGAGAACATAGAAAAAAGTTAAATAAAGATATGAGCAGAACTTAATACAACAGAAAACGTATAAAATTCAGGTGATTTAGTAAGTCCAAAGAATCTTCTTTGAAAAGATTTAAAAGACACAGTTTGATTAAGGAAAACAAAAACATAAGTAAAGAATATACAGAAAGAGTCAGGACTATGTTAGAGCAGAGAATATATGAAATGCCAGTAAATTTGAACATTTCTGTCAAGTGGACCATTTCCTAGCTCCTAAAGTTTACCAAAACTGACACAAGAGGAAATCATTTAAGGTCATCATGTCTGCCCTTGGCATTCTCGGAACGCCCTGGCCTCAGAATGCAGCCTCTGTAGTCCATGGTAACCTGCGGAGAGGGGGCGGGGCTGAGGGAGGTTGGAACACTGCCCTCACTGAGGGAGTGGGTGTGGCCATCTCTGCTGTGACTGAACAAAGGGCAGGGGAGCAGGGGGCCCAGGGCAGGGCCCTCAGAGCCCGGCAGGCCCAGTGGAGTGTCACAAGCATTTAGGCCCAGGCCAAAGGGCGCTTTCTTTGTCTGCACAGCTGCCCAAACTCTCACCTTTCCACTCAGGCCGCCCTGTTACTTGAAGTGTGTGTGGAACCTGTCCGCGCAGTACACCTCGCTGCACAGCTAAGCATAGGTCTGGGCATCGTAGCTTCCTGCCAGGTGACCGAGGCTCACAGGCAGATGGGTCCCTGGGACACACGCGGAGTGGCTCCTGCCCGGGCCACAGGCCGCCAACCGCCATTGCCCCAGATCGGGGGCCTCAAAGCAGCCCTGTCTGAGTCCCCTGCC